>NC_092030.1:21097268-21312268 GCF_042242105.1 Pempheris klunzingeri
TTTTATCTTCTAATAAAACACCAAAAATGTTATATTATATAAATACAATATAATGAGGGCCATGCTGTATAATGATTACTTTTATTTTTTATTTTCTACAACATATTTTGCTGCTCATACTTTTTGCTTTTATTGTATTTTGTTTAATTAAATTTAATTAAATTTAATTTAATTTTGTTTTATTGTATTGTATTTTGTTTTGTTATTTTTATTTTTTATTTTGTTTAATTTTATTTTATTTTATTGTATTGTGTTTTGTTTTATTTTATTTTATTTTGTTTTGTTTTGTTTTGTTTTGTTTAATTTAATTTAATTTAGTTTAATTTAATCTAATTTAATTTAATTTAATTTAATTTAATTAGACGGAGCTTTAGAGGAGGGGCGTGAAGGCACCGTGACGTAAAATCCCTGCGACACACGTGTGAGCGCACTGAGGAGCAAACATGGCGGCCGAGAGGCTTCAGTTCCACGAAATGGGCTTAGACGACCGTGTTTTAAAGGTAACAAACCTTTTGACAGCGTCTCTAAATGTTGAAGAAACTGTTAGTGAGCTGCTGAACAAACTGCCGAAGAGTAAAAAAGCGCAGAGAGACGAAAGAAAAGAGGATTTAAATACAGAAACGAGTCCGTCAGGAGCCGCAGATGTAACGTGAAGAAACACGTTTGGAGGATTAAGACAAAAATAAAATGACATTTGTAGACTTTTTATCCAGTTTACCTCTTTAATATAAACCTAGAACATAAACCTTTGTGTTTTGGTTGAATGTAACATTTACTACTAACTTAACTAACTTAACTAACTAACCAACCAACCCTCAGTCCAGACTGGAGGTCCTTGTTCTTAACTTGAGTATTTCCTTTTCATGGTACTTTATACTTCCGCTACATAAGATAATATAGTATTTATTTATTTAATAAAAAAAAACATGAAACTAACCCAACACCTTGAACGCACCACAGAGATGAAACATACTATATCTGCACTATTATTTATTAAACTCATCATTAATAAAAATTAACCTTCAGTTCAACTGAACTCTTAAATGTCCTCGGCCGTGTTCAGCTCAGTGACATCAGTCATCAGGTGTCGTCGTCTCATGTTTAGGCGGTTGCGGATCAGGGCTGGTCCCAGCCCACGCTGATCCAGGAGAAGGCCATCCCTTTGGCTCTGGAGGGCAAAGACCTCCTGGCTCGAGCCCGGACCGGCTCTGGGAAGACTGCTGCCTATGCTGTACCTGTCATACAGCGCATCCTGGCCTCCAAACAGGTGAGGGAACCCCCCCCACACACACACACACACACACACACACACACACAACAACGTGACACCAGTCTGGGACTCAAACTGTCTTCTGGAGTGTGAGCAGGACAAAAAACATGATGTGGTTTTAAAAGTCTTTTATTCTGCATTAACTCCTCCTCCTCCTCCTCCTCTTCCTCCACCAACTGTTCCCCTCAGAGCGTCCGTGAGCAGGATGTGAGAGCTCTGGTCCTGGTCCCGACCAAAGAGCTGGGTCAGCAGGTCCACGCCATGATCAGGCACTTGACGGCGTACTGCTCGAGGGACGTCCGGGTGGCCGACATCTCCGGAGCAGCCGACCTGTCGGCGCAGAGGTCGGTGTGTTCAGGGACTCTGTTACACGTGTGGATCCGCGGCGTCGCTCTGTTTAAACTTAAAAGTGTGTGTGTGCTCCCTGCTGTGTCGGAACAGGCCCATCTTGATGGAGAAGCCTGACGTGGTCGTGGGGACGCCGTCACGCGTGCTCGCCCACCTCAACGCCCAGAACCTGGTCCTGCATTCGTCCCTGGAGATGCTGGTCGTGGACGAGGCCGACCTGCTGTTCTCTTTCGGCTTTGAGGCAGACCTGAAGAACTTGTTGTGGTGAGAACACACACACACACTCACACACACACACACACACACACACACTCACACACACACACACACACACACACACACTCACACACACACACACACACACACTCTGACGGTTGATTCCCCGAGTTATTTTTAATCATTTACCAGAAAGATTGTTGTTTAGTTTAAGCAGCGTTTCCACAAACAAACTAACCAGGTAAAATTAGTGTTTTTGTCAATGGAGTCTGGTGGCTTTAATGAGTATCCACTGTTCTCTACCAGACTGTATTACAGATATTAAAACTTCTTTGCAGATGAAAACTTAGCCACAAGGGCTCAGTGTGACACAGAACATTATCGTAGTCGTGTTTCTGTCCATCGTTTACTCTCCTTGTAGCTCCACTAACTCTTTTAGCACTTATCCTCTTATATATCTGTCTTCAGTCCGTCTGGCTGATAAGTGCAGTGTTTCTTTTCTCTTTAAATGAACCCCTTTTGTCTCTTCTTATGTCTTGCAGTCATTTGCCGAAGATCTACCAGTCGTTCCTGATGTCGGCCACTCTCAGCGAGGACGTTCAGGCCTTAAAGGAGCTGCTGCTGCACAACCCTGTGAGCTCACGTCCCACATGTAGAGACTTGGAGGGGGAAGACTCTTGGATATTTCCTGAGCTCAAAGCGGCAACTTCATTAGAAAAATCTTACAAAGTTATGAGAGAAAAACGTGAATGAGATGGTAAAAGAAAAAAACAGACTTTTACAAGAAAACTCATCAAATTATACTTTTCAAGTAGATTTAACAAGGAAATAGTTTGATTTTAACGCCTTTTTTCTGAGTCTTTTCTTGTAAATTTGTTACTTTAATCTCTCAGAATTCCCGACGTTTTCTCTCAGATTATCCACTTTATAATCTCAGAGAATATCCAGGTTTGTTTCTCTTAAATTTGAGAGTTTTGTCGTGTAAATGAACCAATTTAATCTCACATAATCTGGGTTTTTTTCTTGGAAGATCCCAGCAGCAGCGGCCCAAATACACCGTGGGGTAGTAGAAGCTGCGGCTGGGTTTGGGATCTGCTCACCTGGATCTGCTCACCTGGATCTGCTCTCTCTCTCTCAGGTGGTCCTGAAGCTTCAGGGCTCTCAGCTCCCAGACAGCAGCCAGCTGCAGCAGTACAGCATCAGATGTGAGGAGGAGGACAAGTTCCTGCTCACCTACACGCTGCTGAGGCTGCGGCTGGTTCAGGGCAAGACGCTGGTGTTCGTGGGAGCGGTGGAGCGATGCTACAGACTCAAGCTGTTTCTGGAGCAGTTCGGTATTCCCGCCTGCGTCCTAAACTCCGAGCTGCCCGTCCAGTCCAGGTGGGACCCCCCTCCTTTTCCGGAGGAGTGTGTTCGTGTCTTACTTTTCCCTCCAGTTGTAAATTGTCATGTTCTTGGCTGCGGTGATCCACTTGACCATGAAAATACGAGAAAACACGCGTTAATCTTTAACTCCTGTGTTCGTGTCTCCTGCTGCAGGTGTCACATCATCACCCAGTTCAATCAGGGCTTTTACGACTGCATCATCGCCACAGATGAGCAGATTATGGCGGACCCCGCCGCCACCGCACAGACGCCTGCAGGCAAAGGGAAGAAGAAGAAGGCCGCAGAGAAAGGAGGGAGGTGAGTCCACTGAAATGTCGGCTCCACAACACACAGACAGAGTGCTTTTATTTTGGAAACATCTAAACCGACCTCCGTTTTCAAAGGGTTTAATTCCATCTGTGGGTCTTTGCTGACATGATTTCTGAACGGTGCTTTTCCAGGACTAAGGACAAAGAGTATGGCGTCTCCAGAGGTGTGGACTTCCAGAATGTGTCCAATGTCGTCAACTTTGATTTCCCCACAACGGCAGAATCGTACATTCATCGGGTTGGAAGGTGGGAAGTGTTCAGGCTTCATGTTTATTCATGAGCGCTGCGACTTAATCTGAGAATCAGGTCCTGATGTGTGGTTTTTTCTTTGTTATTTTCTTTTGTAGAACGGCGAGAGCAGACAACCCCGGCACTGCTCTGTCTTTCATCACTCACACTGAGCTGGGTTTGCTGTCGGAGGTGGAGGAGGCCCTCACAGGAGGTAACGAGGAGCCCTGTTAATGTAGTTACTGGCCAAATCAATGAATCTACTGACTTTTAGTGATGTTTTAGTCCATGAAAAACAGTGGACAAGGCTTCAAAAACCACATAGTTAGTTAACATAAAGCACTTTCGGATGCACTGTAATGAAATATGTTTCTGGTTACAAGCTTATATCGTGTTTTTGGGAATCTTTTCTTTAAACCAGGAAGATGTAAATGTTTTATTGGTACTTACTTGAGTTATTGGATCCTTAAAGGTGAACTCTGGTATTTGTAAACCCATTTGTACATATTTTGGTGTCTAAGTGAGTTTTTGGATTTGGTCCAGTAGAACACCTCAGCTGTTCTATCTCTCTCTTAAAAGCCACCCAGACTCCATTGTGAAAAACACTAATTCTACCTGGCAGAATACAGGAGTTGCTGGTCAAATGCTGCCTCGATCGGTTGGTTTGTTTGTATTTTTGTGTTGTTTTGTTGGTGATTTAAAGGGAGAGTTTGGATCTGAAGGAACCTTAAGACAAAGTTCCTCTTCTGTGAGGATGAGCGACTCCTGTGTTCTGTTAGGTAAAATCCCTGTTTTAGTGAATGTAGTCTGGTGTGTGTGCAGAGAGCGATAGAACGGCTGTTTGTGGTTAAACCAAAAGGATCTTCCAGGTCTCTCTCTGTAGGGATCCTTTCCATGATGCTGTCACACACTTAGAATAACACTCTGAGCCTGTCAGTGGATCAAACAAGCTCTTTTAGTGGACCTACTGTGATCAGGTGGACCCATGCATAAAATTACAGGAGCTCATTCAAAGGTTATGAGTGGAGAAGAAGTGTTACCTCTGATTAGAGATGCAGACACATGTCTCTGTCCTGTGTCCAGTCCTTCTCTGTTGAACAGCAACATGTTAATGTATTAAATGGATGTGTTGTGTGTTTTTAGATAATGCAGAGTCTGTTCTGAAACCGTACGAGTTTAAGATGGAGGAGATCGAAGGCTTCAGGTACCGCTGCAGGGTGAGTCTCCTCATCGTGTCCATGAAGTGTCGGCTGAATCTTCTCTCGAGCGTTATTAAGGGCTGTGAAAGTGTGATGATGACGACTCTTTGTTTTAGGACGCCATGCGCTCGGTGACGAAGCAGGCAGTGAGGGAGGCCAGACTGAAAGAGATCAAGCAGGAGCTGCTCAACTCAGAGAAACTGAAGGTAAACGGAGGGGGTGGACACAAAAATAGGAAATTACATCTTACTATACGTCTTAAATATTTAACTGTGGTAACTTAATTTACCTTAACTGATTTGCTGAGGTTTATTATAACGTTACCTGTCTCTTGTTTTTCTGTGAATATGGATTTATTAGTTTAGAGTTGAGTTCACTGGTTTAAATTAATCGTTAGTTAGGAACTGAACGTTTGTTTTCATTGATATTCAAGGTTACTGCCTGGTTATGAAAAACCATAAACCTATATTACATTTTATTGTTCATATTTATCATCATATTTTGGTGAAGAACACTTGTATTAATAGTTTAATATCCTAAAATTCAAAGTATAATGAAATAAAACAGGATTGTTGCTCCTTTTATTCGATACAAATAACTTTGCCGCTGAACAGCTGCAGATAGAAACACAACCCCCTGTCCTCTCTGTCACTGCTTGTCTCTGCTGTCACTCAGACCTACTTTGAGGACAACCCCAGAGATCTGCAGCTGCTCAGACACGACAAAGACCTCCATCCAGCCGTCGTCAAGCCCCACCTGAGAAACGTCCCCGAGTACCTCAGTAAGGCACAAAACACACAGACGGAGCTAAAGCTGAATTCATGGTGGTGTCTTTTATTGATAACTCACTTTCCACCGTCCTCTTCCAGTCCCAGAGACACTGAAGGGCACGGTGAATCCACTGTTAAGGAGGAAGAGGAAGAGGAAGGACAAACCAAAAGCAGGCGGAGTCGCCAAGAGCAGCTTCAAGGTGAGACTGATGAAAACTGTGGAACATTGTGTTACAGGTCTGGTGTGACGGCTGTACAGGCCCTGATACACATTTAGAAACAATATCACATTAGAATATTACATTATTAATATGGTTTGGTCCAAACGGTGCTCTGTAGCACCAGGATTACTATTTTAGCTCAGTGAAATATAATAAAACCTTTGCATTAGCATGGTGACAAAATGTTTGTACATATTTCCAAACTTTTATCAGAATTCCTTTAATAATCCTCAGGTGTTACACACAGCTCCAAAAGAATAAGAATAAACTTCAAACACAATATAAATGTATTATTATTATATGTCAGAATTTAGTTTATTCACTTGTTCCACCTTCTAAAATGTAAATATGTTTGTTTTCTTGGTCTCCTGTGATAAAACACTGACCTTTTCTGATTTATACACCAAACAATTGTTGGTATGACTGAGAAACTGAATAATGTGTAATGGAAGTAATCATTTGTTGCAGCCTCATATCTCACTGGTCTTAACTGGTCAAACCATCTTTCAAGTCGAGTGTTCATTAAGACCCCAAAACAAAAATGCACGTGTGTGATTTTGTGTCTCGTAGAAAAACAGTGGGGGGAAGAACCCGCTGAAGACTTTCCGATACACCGGAGGAAGGAACAGAAAAGGCAAAGCAGGGAAGTCATAGCTGCTGCTGCTCAGCCGAGACGTTCCCCAGGAGGACGGAGCAGCCTGCGCTGTCGGCTCAGGCGGGATGAATATAAACTGTATGTCTGGATTAAACGGGCTGTGGGAGCTTTGTGGACTGGATGGACTATGAACGCTGACACGTGTGGACTTTAAGACGAGAAGGAAATGTGAGCAGCGTCACGTTACATGATACATGATGCACATGTATGTAGGCAGAGATCTGTATCATGATGTCTAAACACGTCCGCTGTGGAGACATTAAACATGTTTATTAAAACGATGAATCCTCTGAAGCAGCGAGTGTTTTGTGTTGTGTGTTTAAAACTGGAGCTGCTGACGGCGTCAGAGGATCAGAGGATCAGAGGAGCTGCTCTGCTCAGGTGAGTGTCGGCGCCTCCTCCTCAGGGACGTGAGCGCAGGAGGTGGAAGTGTTGATTGGATGTTTCTGCTCTCACTCAGACGTACGGCGAGACGAGGCCACGATCTCCTTCCTGCCGCTGTGACGTCTCACCTGAAGAACTCACCTCAGTAAGACACACACACACACACACACACACGTTCATAGACTTCCATTAAATGTTTTCTACATCAACACCCCACTGTGTCAGCAGTAAGTCAGTATTTCCACTGACAACCTTCCTGAGATGGTGAGGAGCGCAGAGACCCCACTGTCAGGCACCAAAGTCTTTACGGTTCATCCTGAAGGGAGCATGAATGTCTGAGCCAAATTTCATGGGAGTCCATTGGATGATTGTTGAGATATTTAATACACTGAAAAGAGAAAACTTTGATCTGTCGATGGAGGAAATGAAGCTTCATCCTCTGGGGATCATAAACGACATAAACTAAATTTCACAGCAGTCGATCAAATAGTTTTTTAGACATTTCAGTCGGTGGATCAACCAAAAGACTTCATCAAGAGCTCTGCATGAAGGATTTGAACATTTGACTGTAACAACACTGGATGGCAGCATCAGAAAAGACTGTTGGAGCAGAGAGGATCCAGAAGTTTAGCCGTTAATAGAGACGACATCCGAGTGCAACCACGCCTACGGTTTTATCTCTGTGTTTGCTTTGTCTCCTTTTGAACTGCCCACCTGTAAAACAGTAAGAGATCAGTTTGTCGTTCGTGGGAAAAAAAAAAGTCCACTTCCTCCAGGTGAGCTTGAGGAACACGTCTGCACACGATACGAGGTGAAACTTGAAATGTTCTAGTCACAACAAGGAAGAAAACACACGAGGAAATGGCCGTGTTTTGTTCTCAGTCCATCATCAGGAACTAATTAAACTGTGGGTAGTTATTTCCTGTTTGGTTCGGATGACACTTTGACTGCAAGAATGAACTTGGTGTAGAAACAGCACTTGCAGGTTTTTGGTGTCTGAATATTTTCTGTTAACTCGTCAGACGTTGACTCCTCGTTGGGTTTTACTTCGGTAAAAGTACTCGAGTCCAAATAAATCCTGCTTTGAAATGTTCCTGCAGTAAAAGTCTGAGAGTCTAATGAGGAAAATGTGTTTAAAGTAAAAGTAGAGGAGCAGAAAAGTGTCTCCTGTGACTGTTGTACTATTATCAGTAGATTATTGATCCTCATCATCGATGGAAAAAGGATTTTACTGTCTCTTTAGTATCAAACTGCAGCTGCTGATTCTGTTCATGCTGAATATTTTCTTCAGTAATCAATTAAACCAACAGTCCAAACCTGAAAAAGTGGAATCACAAAATGTTTTTACATGAATGTCAATCAACTAATCAATTTATCAGCAAATCCCTTCATCTTAACAGCATCATTTTATACGACCTTCACGTGTTTTGCATTCAAAAATCTTAATCTGTAAAGTAACTGAAGCTTAAAAGTAGCTGCATATTTAAGATTTCGTGGGACAGAAGTAGAAAAGAGCACGAAAAGTGAAGCACAAACTCCTCACATTTGTACGGCTGCTGAAAGCTCCTGTGTTTGAGTAAATGTAGAAACTGATTATTGAGTAAGTGAGAAGAGGATGAGCCTCTTCCTCGTCACGGCTCATTGGTGGTTCTGCCTAGAAACAAAAGAATAAATACATGAAAATAAAAAGATAAAGCAAGTTAATGTGTAGATGACAAAATAATCTCACCTCAGGATCCATTCACTTGTTGTTCTGGAGCTTTTAATCATACTGCATGATCTTCTTCAGCAGATGGAGCTTTTTTTTTTGATGTTTTTTTGCAGTTTTGTTGTCAAAATCTCACTTTTCTACTAATAATTAGACCTTTTTAAAGTAACATTACAACCTAATTTGTGCCACAAAATAAAACACAGACTAAGATAATTTAGAAAATAACATTTTAATCAAATGCATTCATCATTACATCATTAGATCAGTTTAACTGTGGCCAGCAATCACACACTGTAAAGCCGTTAAACATACAGATATACATACATTTCTAATGGAGAAGTACTTAATCATATGCTGTTTGTACTGTGACACGGGCTGTATTTGAAACCGCTAGTGTTGTGTACTGATTTGGCCAAGAACATCTGCAGTATGCCCAAAAATACTCAGATATTATTCTGGTTTCCTTCCAGTTTAATCTTGTGTAGAGGAACAATTCACTATTGTGGCTCAGCTACAGTCTGGAACAAACATATCTACTGGAAAACTGGCGACGCCTGGCCAAGCACACTGCAGAATAAACTGATTTAACACTTTCATACTGCGTTTAACTATTAAAAGCAGTGTGTAGTAAATACCGCATACCTATTATTATGTAATAGGCGGTTCCAAATACAGCCGCTCTGTATATTGTTGTTGTGCTGAATAGTCTCTGCTCAACAGAAGCTGTCTGCTCCACTTGTCTTCTGGAGATTCCCTCAAAGTCACAAACATCTCAAAGTGACGACTTACTGAGGCCTGAACTCTGAACAACCTATGTTTTTTATTATGTAGTTTTAAAGCTGCCGTGTTGCAGCAAACTGAAGTGGTTAGTAAGGTCTTGCTATAACGTAGATGTAGAGGACTGAACTTAGTGATCAATCGATAGTGTATTCAAAAGGATAGTCCTGCGTGGGCCCTGAGTCAAAGATGACACTATCGAATGGGTTCTCAGTCGACCAGCTGTCTACTGGAAACCAGGAGTCGTACCAGGACGTCGTTCTCTCTATTTCAGATGTCGTTGTGGGGGCTGTCGTCGTCGTCGTGGTCGTCGTAGTGGTCGTGGTCGTCGTCGTACGAGTGGTGGTGCTAAGGCCGGCTCGCAATCTCTGCAGACGCAGCCGACGCAAACGCATGAGCCGGAGCCGCCTGAGTCTCTCTGCGTTCTGAGAGCTGGCGTGACTTTCTGTCCCGGCGACGGTGCTGGGGACTCCTACCGTGCTGGCCGGTGTCGCTTTCACTACGGTTTTGGTGACCAGTCGAATGGGCCTCCTGCCGCCGTTGAGCGCCATGATTTGTTTGATGCGGTCCCAGTTGGACTTGGCTAAGGTGAAGCTGCACGGGGTGGCTCCAGAATCGTAGCCCACCATGCACAGTCTGGTCTGAGGGGTGTAGCCGTCGGCTTTGGCGGTCACCTTGTACTCTCCAGGATTCAACAAGCGCCAGTAATCACCTCCTACGGCTGAAATGAGTTCAGAACATTTGGAAGGGTCG
This sequence comes from Pempheris klunzingeri, assembly GCF_042242105.1. Classification (NCBI taxonomy): domain Eukaryota; kingdom Metazoa; phylum Chordata; class Actinopteri; order Acropomatiformes; family Pempheridae; genus Pempheris; species Pempheris klunzingeri. The sequence goes on from NC_092030.1 coordinate 21,107,495, forward strand.
CTGGTTAACATCTGAGACTGTAATCTAAAATATATTTGTAGTTCTACCCAACATACCAGTTCTGACATCATGCCGTATTCCCTCCACAGATATGGTGGCGTTAGGCAGCGGGTTTCCCTCCACATCTCTCACTACACCTTTTATCCCTCGATTTACCTGCACAGGAAACGGTATGAAAAACACCATATCGGCCAATTTCAGCTTTAGACTCAAAGTCTTCACAGGTCTTGTTTCCAAGATCTGCTCCTGGGTTTTGGATCCTAAGGTTTTATATTCTCCTATGATCTTCCAAGTCGGGTCTTATTCTATTTCCGCTTGTCACAAGTCTGTTTGGAGTTGTATGCAAGATCCGAGTGGATCCGAGAAGACCCTTGATTCTGATAGAAACACACAACTGTGTATGTTGGTGAGTTTTTAACAGTAGAAACGCATTTATAGGAGGAATTTTAGTTACCAGGTTTAAGTAACATCTTGCTTTCTGTGTTCATTATCAGGCCCAATCAGATCTCAGAATTAATTGGATCTAATGTCATTTTAGATGCATGAAGACCTAGTTCAGACAAGACTTAAAGCCTCTATGATTAGCTTTTTATGAGAATATAGTATCTTTCAAATTATTCTGATGGTGGAAGTTTCTTTCAGCCTGTTGGTCTTTGTTTGGATCAGATCCACTGGGGCAGGGCAGGCAGCAGCTATCACTGCGGTGTGGTACTTCCACCAGATGCTGCCAGAGTCATAAACATTCAAATCCTACACATGGTGGCTGTCAGTGATGCTCCACCCAGAAGTGTTCACACTGACAGGCTGCATTTGTGAGGATATAATTCATGTACCAGTGGAGACGTTGAATTATGATCCAGGAAAGCTGGTTTACAGCCAGGCTGAGAGCATCACTCTGATCCCTGAAATGTGATGTGAAAGCGTATAGTGTATGTAACATCAGTACCTTTCACACATGCACTGCAACCCTGAACTCATCTGGACGATATCTGGAGGAGCTGTGTGTGAAAACGCAAATGTCCAAATCAGGTGGACGGATTTTACCCTGCCAGCTCCTGAGTTCAGAGTCAGTGAAATGTCTAATAGAGCCGGTCGCTGTCTGGGAAATTCACACCAACTGAGGGGGCGTGTTGATGTTTTTATCATGAGAGTGGCACGAGACTTGGAGAATACAAGGGTGAAGAAAAAAGGGTAATTCCACCCAGATATCAACGGAAATGTCTGCCAACTGGACAGATGATGAGATTCAGGAACTTTGCCATCTTTGATGTGCTTTAAACAAAACTTTTTGAGTCATGTTTTGCCTCCTGAGTGCTCTACAGAGGTGCCAAACTCAGTATTTCCAGTACACGACGATGCTTTTGACTCCTGTTGTGTGCTACATTTCATGTCTGATTCTGGCTGAAAATGGGTTGCTAGTCCCTCAAAAGCTAATTAATTCTTCAGCCTTCAAAGCTGCCACCACTGGAATCCACTACAACCAATATTATTCTATGCTGATGATGCTGCTTTCTATATGACGAACAGAAATGGCCACATGTCTGCAGGAGGTGAATTAATGCTCAAAGGATGTTCAAACTCATATTGATCAGTCCAGTTCTCACTTGTTCAATGAAGGACAACAGGGCCTCGCGGTTGTTCTCCCACTCCAGAGGCAGTTCACTTTCATGGGGAAACTTGTCACAGCCCAAGAAGATGGACAGCTCAAAGCAGTTTGTGTGCAGGTAGCTGAAGTCGTTCATACCTGTGAGGGAGGATAAAAGACACCTTCAGAGGACAGAAGGATCAAACAGGTTAATCCATCTATGGTTTATATCACGGGGATACGTTGGAAAATGATCTTTTATGAATATTTACTTTATTTTTCCTCGTTTTATTCCCTTCTCACAGTTTTTAACACTTACTGCCCACCACTGGCTTCCAGCTGGCTCTGTTGGTGATGCCCTGAGCCCCGGTGACATCATCTCCATGGCAGGAGCCTCGATACGTCTCCGTCATGGTCAGGTGACTGTGGGCGTAAGACATTGCCAACCATCGAAACATGGCATCGTCGGCCGTCTCCCTCAGACCTCCCTCGTTCTGCCGCTGAATGCGAGCCCACGTCTCCTCGTTCATCTCGGAGTTACTTCTCCAACGCCGGCTATCGATTAACTTCAACGACATCATGTTGTTGTCAGATTATTATATGGGTGTGCACTCGGTGATCTGTGTGTTTATTTGGTTCATCTTTATAAAATGGTCTTACAGAGTTTGGTGGACGCTGCATGTCAAAAGGATAGGTGACCAGTTTTTCTCCACCTTGCAAGTTGGCTCCGAGCACAAATGGGCTGCGCTCCATCCAAGAAATGATAGCTTTTGTCTCTGTAGCGAGCTGTGAGAGCAAGAAGTAGAGAAAACATTTGAATGTCAATACACTGTGTAGGGTTGGAGTGGTAAATGGGTCCTCGGTGGTGTAATACAAACTCACAGAGCCGTTGAGGGAGTTTTCTGGGAGGGGGATGTGATGATTGGGCACTATCCGAGGGACCCAGCCTCTGTCCTCAGCTCCCCACAAGATGCTGTTGAGGTCTGGGAAATTCTGGAAGATGTCGTAACCTTCTTCAGTCCAGTGGCCCAGCGCCCAGTTCCCCATCTCTGAGCCCTGGAGGACAACGAGGAGGAGGAGGAGGATGGTGATTAGGTAAGTGAGAGGAATCACAAAAACACACCGTTGATGCCTGCTTATGACAAACTCCTGCGGTTGAGCTGCTGATCGCTTTGCTTTTTTTGACTGCAGTCCTTCCTCTGAATGCCAAATTTCTTTTTTATCTGAAGCATCAGAAACTTTTCTTGGATTCTCGTGGTTGCTTTATCCTACTGCGTCGCTACGGTTGTTCGAAGCTGGCAGTAATGGGCTTAATGTGCATTGTGTGAACTCATTTGACTAAATTGACATTTACCCCTTTTTTATGCACATATTATTAAAAAAAACTTGAGAAAATGGTCTGACTTGCATTAACACATTAGCTGTTGTGGAAAAGTCTCGCCAGCATCTCCTCTGTATTTAAATATACTGTGTGATACTGGGGTTGGTTGAAAACTCTTTATTTGTTTCACAAGTGCTAACAACAAGAAAATGTCTTAGATTTAGTGCCAACTAACATTAAATGAGTTCTCTGGTGGTTTAGTTTGGCTCTGAGGGCAAGCCAAATCTCCTCAAGAGCCAAAGAAGACATTACACAACTGTTTTACAAGATGAGTACAAATCCCCATGACTAGCAGGCTGAACCTTATGTGTGAAATTGGTGGACTGCTCCTTTAATAATGATAATAATAATAATAATAATAATAATGGCATGAGTGATGACCCCTAGCCTTACTTTTTCAAGAGGCTGTAGTTACAGTGAAATGTACATTTCAGGCCGTCATACCATCTCGAAGGCCAGCTCGTAGGCGTCGGGGTTGAGTGAGGGCACCAGGTGTATCCTCACTCCGTCCACCAGGCGGCGCACTCTGGGGTTTTCGTCGTTGTACTCCTTGCACAGAAACTGCATCAGCAGGAGCAGCAGTTCGCGACCCAGCGCCTCGTTTCCATGGAGACCGGCTGTGTACCTAAATTCAGGTTCGCCTAGTGACGGTGGAGCAAAAGGAGCAGTACGTAGATTTATTAACACCGAGACGTGTGATGATGGGGACAGTTAGATGTGCTCAGAACACGTTTTTCCTTTTTCCTAGGATGGTGAAGTCAAGTCACGCCTCTTCTCTGCCTCTGATTGGCTGATATTTTTACCCCCCCTAAGCATTTCACTACCCATGCCTAAACCTAACCAATCAAGGAAAACAAAACAGTGACAGAATTTCTTCTGAGGAAAACATTTGCTGGAGATAAACGACACCCACATTTGTAAATCATGCGTCAATACAGAGAAAGATAGGAAGTTCCACTAAAACAAGAGGTACGATGAAGTAAAAATAGTGAAAATCATGTTTTTTAGCCAAGTTCTTCTTGCTGTGCAGACTCTGGCACCAAATTTGTGTTTTGGCTGGAACCTGTTTCTGCCAAGTCAGTTTTATTTTGACGGCCCCAGATTGCACAACATACGGCACCCTCCATCCTTAGACCTTAGATTCATGGTGATTTTACAGTCAATGTTTCTGCAGCTAAAGTCTTGTGGCTCATTATTTTGCTTACTCTGTAACATTTCTGTCTTTTTTTTCCTACATTTTTTTAAGGTAGTTTGTCCTTCCAGCACAGAGCGGACAGGGAGAGAGAGGAGAGAGGAGAGAGGGAGTTAAGGGATGACGATGTGCTCTGATGCTGCCAAGGATATGAAAATGTAAGTTTTGCAAGATTTATTTGAACAAAAAGGACGTGAAAGCAAAAGAGCTTTTGATAAAAATCTGGCAAACAAGTCGTTCACATCCAAAATATGCAGAAGTGGCAAAAAATTAAAGTAAAATTTGACAACAGTTTATTTAGACTTTGCTTTTTTTCTCTCTAGTTTCCCCAGTAATGCTAACGGTTGGCAAATGTTTGATAGATTAAATCTGTTTATTAGAGTTTGACCTCTGCAGCTCGTAGACACATTGCTCCTCACATTGTTTTATTTTGACTAGAAGTGACATTATCTTATATTTTAGTTCGGTTTTCCAACATTTAGACACGTTTTTGTTGTTGACTCTGCAGAAATGTGTTTAACAAATTAGACGGATCAACATTAAACACACTCTGGTACCTGTCTCATGTTCTCCGGGGTTGTCAGAGATTTCCATGGCGTACATCTTCAGGCCCTGAGAGCTTTTACCAATGTTGTAGATCCTGGTGATGTTGGGACACTCTTCGTTTATGACCTTCATCATCTGGAAGAGCGAGACAGGAAGAAATTTGTGATGTCGTTTAATAACGCTTCATCTTGTGATAGTCAGACTTCAGACAGACCTGTCTCATCTCCTTGTAGTTGTGGTGTCTGAAGTCCAGGTCGTCTGACGGGTTGACTTCATTCTCGCTGCGGTAGCTACCTGAAAGAAGCAACGCGCTGATGATGGTAGACTAGATGTTAATGCTGTGGTGGAAACACTTTGACGCTGCTCTCTGATGCAGTAATACAAAACACTTGTTAACACTGAGGTTATGAAGTTCATGTTGTGAACAAGACTCTCATCACCACTGTTGGGTGAAATAATCTGACTCCAAGTTCCTTAAAGGGATAAAAAACACCTCTGTGACCCATGTAAGGCTTTAAAAGGCTGTTTTTGCTGATGTTGGAGACGTGAGAGCAGAAGTGGTGTTTGTCTGTGATACTGACTGGGTAGCTGACAGGCCAGGATCTCTGCTCTGAGACACAAGCTGCCGTTCCAGCTCTGAGGCAGGATGCGGATGTAGCGCGCCACCACGGGCGTAGAAAACTGACTCATCACCGGCGTGTCCTTATCCACGTTCCCGTAGAACAACTGCAGCAGGAGGAGCACACGGGACAGAAAAGTAAAGCTGTAATCCTTCTGTGTTAAACACTTCAGTCCAGTAGATCACCTCAACGGCTGCAACGTGATCCTTTCTGTTACTGTTAGTGTTATTCTAAGTGTGTGACAGCATCATGGAAAGGATCCCTGCAGAGAGAGACCTGGAAGATCCTTTTGGTTTAACCACAAACAGCTGTTATATCGCTGTGTTTGATGTTTGAAAGGTTTAGTTCAGATCGCAGGACACCCCATGGAAAGTCCAGAGGTCTGTGAGGTAAAATTACTGTTTTTGTCAATGGAGTCTGGTGGGTTTGAAGAGAGCGATATAAAACGGCTGTTTGTGGTTAAACAGAAAGGATCTTGCAGGTCTTTCTCTGTAGAGGATGCACTTTAAGTACAGTTATCCTTCTCACCCACTCAGCGTAGCCGTCATGCAGTGTCGTCCAGTCACGGCTGTCGTTACTGAAGGCCACAAAGTAGGAGGACACGAAATCCTCACTGGGAAGGAAATGACATGAATGAGTGCACGTTTGTAGCGACCTGTATGGTGTCACACAGTCTTCTCATAATATGTCAGAATGATGCTGCACTCATCAAATGGAGCATTTTAGCCTCCTTCAGCTCGTTGCTGCTTCTTTTCCTCACACTAGCCTGAAGCGTTATGTGCTTATGGTTTAGTTTTTGGGGCAGAAACATTACATTTGATGGAGTGAGGTTTGAGCAGGACCCACTGTAGCTCTGAGTTCCTTCCCTGAGTGATGACCCCAGTGAACTCCACCTCTCTGCGGGCATCAACCTCGAACCAGTGGTTCCTCTCCTCCGGCTCTGCACACCACGAGCCGCCGTACAGATCCTCCTCGTTGCCGGAGCCCTGCAGGCGTCCAAACAATAACTTTCAGCTCGGCCCTCCTGTTCTCCCGGTGGCCGCTGGGCTCAGATGAGTTGCGTGAGCGTGTACCTGCATGTTGAGTCGTCCCCTCTGAGCCGTGAAGCCGTGGTGAGACTGAGAGGAAGCCAGCAGCTGGTCGTCTTCCACCCGGTGGGACTCCAAGCCCAGAGGAGGACACTCTGGGAGGAACAACAGCAAACACACAAACAGGATCTGTCCGACAAATGTTCCAGAAAGACTCTTAGTTCAAAACACTCGCTGGCTTCAGCAGCAGTGCAGCTGCTGAGGAGAAGCATTTTTCTTTTTAACGAGGACACATGTAGTTTAAAAAAGACTCAATGGATTAACTAACGAACAGTGGTGGTGTTTTACTCACTGCAAGTAAAAGTACTGTGGAAATACGCCGACAAACAGGAAGTATTCAGATCCTTCACTGCAGTAGAAGTACTATTACCAAACTACAAGTGAAATGTAGTTGAGGTATTAAAAGTAGTACTTGTACTTGAAAAGCAGGATTTTACTGTTGGAGCTCAAGATGGTGAGAAACAATGAGCCCAAAGTGACTCCTCCACTTTATTAGAAATAAATAATAATAATAAAAGAAAATGTTTTTACAGGAAAACGATGTCAAAATAGTTTCTAATTAATTTCCTGTCGTTTGATTATTCGAGCTGTTATCTTCATTTGTACAGCTGTATTTTAAAAAAGTGTAGTTAAGTAAAAAGTACAATATTTCCCTGTTGTGAAGTAGAAGTTGTGTACAAGTACCTCAAACTTGTACTTACTGCTTGAGTAAAGGTGCTTAATCACTTTCCACCACTGCAGACGAATGTAATGAAGTAATGAGAACACAGAAGCTGCAGCTCTCCCTGTGTTTAATCTAAGTGAGAAACAAGTGAACAAAAGGTAGTTCTCCTCTTACTCTTTGGCTCGGCGGGCGCTGAAATCTGCCTCAGCCTCTCCTCTTCCTCCTCCTCCCACTGCTTCCTCAGCCGCTCGGCTTCACGGCGTAACGAGAAAACAACGTGTGTCAGAAAACATGTGCGTCCACAGCGCACCTTCGTCCTGCTCTTTATCTAAAACATGGGTCACTTTAGTCTGTTTGTGTTCAAATCTTCAAGGTTGATTTCTCTGAAAGAACCAAATGTTGTGCAAGACTTTAAATTAACTGTAGTTTTTATCAAACAGGAGGAGAAGGTGAATTTGTTTGGGACTATTTTCAACGGCGGATGAATCCACATTTAGTGCTGCAGTGAATATTTGTGAATCGAGCTTCTTGAACCCTCACAGCAGTCACTAGCTGGATGCAGTCATTGTTAGAGTGGTTGTGTTTTCATGGGGAAAGATACTGAACATCATACAGACCTTTTTCTGCCTTCTCTTTTCGAGCTCTCTCCTCCTCTTCCTCCTGTTTCTTCGCAGCCACTGTGAAGAGAATCAGACACAGAAAACGGCTCATCTCGTCGCCTCGGTGACGGCAGTGCAGCACATGTGATTTATACGAAGCTCTGTCAGTTACTGGTAGGGAGTCATCCAAATGATGGACGTACAGTCAGCGTAGTCGTATTCTTCGTACCAGGGCCCGACGAAGGGGACGGTGGTGGTTTCCTCTGGAACAGAAGCGAACAGATGATCTCAGCTTAGACTTTGATTCATTCAAACAAAAAGGGAACTTAAATAAACTCTTCTTTGGTCAACTCTTTGGTGTCTTTAGTCCATCGATCCACTATCAGTGCTGGGCAGCCAATCACAGGGCAGGAAATCTGCAAGCTACTGTTTTATTTGCTGCTTTAATTTGTTCCCAGTGAGATACGACGGTGGGACTTTCTGTTGAACCCGATGTCACGTCATTATTAAGTGAACAGGGAACAGTTGATCTTTAGTTAGTCTTTAGTTGATCAGATGGATGTGTTGACAGGATTTGTTGCTCTGACTGGTTGCAGCTGAGGCATTTCGGTCTGCGCCGCCTCCTTGGAGACTGAAATGGAGACTAATTGGTATTTGAACATTGATCTGGTGATGCAGGGCTGCAAGTACATTGTTAGTGGAACACAACCACATACATGTCTCCTGTTTGAAGCTGGCAGGTTGTGACCACCAGTGAATTAAGTCGTGCGCTGAGAGTTATCGTAAACCTCATAACACCAATCCTGCAGATGTTTGGGAGAAAGATCATGCTTTGGGTTCAGATGAAGTTAGTTAAGTTCTGGTCTAAGTCGATGGTGGTTTTTAACACGGGACACAAACAAAGCGTCCCATGTTCGACCTCCTCTGAACTCTTTGACGTCCTCCTTTGCCCCCGTCAGTGATTACGGCCACTAGAGGTCGCCTGCATGAACATTAGCGTTACACCCCTTGAAATAAACCCACCACTGTTGCTGTCTTCAATATGAGGACAAGCTGAACATGTTTTTGAGCAAAACTCTTTAAACGAACCCAAAAAAGTGCATTTTTACAATTCTATCTAACTTTTATGTCCCAACTTGTCATTTACAAAACATAAAGACTCAAACGAAGGGGTACCTGGTATGTACATGATGACCTCAGTAGTGGTGGCTTCTTTCTTACGTCCACCAGGCACCACATCTGTGAAGAACACAGTCATCTTAAAGCAAAGTCTACACACACCAACTACCCAGCAGCACTTTACTCAGCCCGTCGTCACTAGAGGGGAAGTCCACCTGCAGGAAAAACTGAAGAACATCTAAAGAAGTCTCCTCCTGACGCAGTAATGTGGCTTTATTTTCCTGTTGAAAACACTTCAATGATAAATGTATTCCAGGGAGAACAGCTGTATCCGGCTGTGATTGTGCTTCTCTACATAAAATCTCCCATTTTCACAGCCCTCATAACCGCTGGAGCCCCGAGCGCCGTCATAAAAGGCTTCGTAAAAAATGTTTGGCTCTGAATGAGAACATGTTGATGAAACCTACGTCTGGCGTCCCAGTGGTCGGCTCACTGACAGTTTTTGTTGGAGGTGTAAAAAGAGGCAGAAAAGCAGCAGCACGGTGATTTTCAGTCATAACTAACTTTAAAACTGTCTGGAAATCATTAATATTGATTCAGTATCGTAACATTTAGCACATAGTTCAGACTATTTTACATTTTAGCAGTGCAGAAATACTCAACTTACAGTCCTGCATTCTTCAAAATACAAAATTATCAGTATCAAAATATACTAAAAGTACCAAAAGTAAAAGTACTCATCATGCAGACTGGTCCATTTTATATTATTGGATGATAATTATAGATCATTAAATGTGTTCATCACTTTAATGACTTTATTTGCTGCTGAGTAACTTGTGACTTTCACCCCTGAAGAGCAATAAAGTTTCTATCTGAGCCAATAATGACAGATAATAATGTATTTTTTTGATTATTCCTAATGTTTTAATGTTTAATGCTACCACTACCACTGTATGTTAGCCAGCTGCACCACAGCAGTGAATCAGGAGTTCTTGTTTGTGCGATGAGACGTTAAAGTGAGTCTGAGTCTCTGCTCTTTTCTGACTAAAACTTAATTTAATAATTCCTCACCCAGGTCGGGCTCCACAGGCTCTTCCCCTTCAGGCCCCTTCGGGGTCACAGGTCGCAGCACTGCACAGATGAAGTTAAAGAGTTAGAAGGCAGGACTGCCCCCGTCCCATCACACCAAAGACACCAGCCAAAAGGCCTAAATCTGAAACACATGAAGTATATCAGTACATTCATGGTAAGACTTATCATGTACATACGTGTGTCCCAGCCCAGTTCGATCAGCAGCCTCTCCTCCTCCTCCTCCAGAGAAGGACGCCCGGCGCCTGGCTGTGCTGTGGTCGTCGTCTTCGGCTTCTTGGTGGCTTTGGGCGCCTTCGGCTTCTTGGTGGGCTTCGGCGGTTTGGGTTTTTTGGTGGGTTTTGGTGGTTTTGGCTTTTTGGTGGGCTTCGGGGCCTTCTGCTTCTTCGCCTTGGCTTCCTTCTCTGCTGCTTTCTTTGCCCGGGCTGCAGAGAGGGATTAAAAGAGGGAAACAGTTATTTGACGCCAGCACTGTGTGTGTGTGTGTGTGTGTGTGTGTGTGTGTGTGTGTGTGTGTGTGTGTGTGTGTGTGTGTGTGTGTGTGTGTGTGTGTGTGTTTCACAGCCACATGAAGCAGCTTCTTTTATTATAAGGTTAAATTAGCTTTTATTGCCAAATGATTTTTTCTTTACAGTCTCTTTGTTAGCACTCGTGTATTTACAGCGTCATGATGTAAAACAAGTTCACGCTGAAGCTCAGACGGTGCTCTAACTGTGATGCTCAGCAGGGTCTGGCTCTGACGGAGAGTTCAGCCGGCTCATTGGTTTGTTTTGGTCTGAAAGGGAACAAGAGAGCCTCACTCAGTGAGTGCAGACCAATGCCAAGGCTTAATAATCTCCCCCAGAAAGCTGGTCTTCGTTATATAAGAGCAGAGTGTCTGCTGAGGAAAGGTCACCAGGTATGTCTGTTGGAAAGGTTTCTCCTCCTGGGAGCATGACTTTAATGGCTTGTTCACATACAAAGTCATGAGGCAGGAGGTGAGTTTCTACAGTGGAAGCACCAAACCTTATTCGGCCCTAGGTGTGAACTATTTAGGACCAAATTCAACCATTTTAAGACGGCAAAGTAAATGATATTTATTCAGGACTGAATGTTTTCCAGTGTGCTCAGTAATTATCCTCCAAATCCAGCCTGTAGTTTCCGACATCCTGAGATAAATAATGTTATGGTGGCCATCTTCGAACCTCCAGACCCAAATGTTTTGATCTTCAGTCAGCTCAGTGCAGCTTTTCCACCTCCTCAAGTGTCTGATTAGAAACCGCTTAAAGGCGTAAAAGTATAACTACATGGAATATTACAGAGAGCAGGTCTTCAAAGGGCTTCGGGGTTCAGTCCACCGACGTTATGCAACATCATCAGCCTCCGACGCAGACACAGAGGGCGTCTTGTTTTCTTCTGCTAGACATGTTTCCTGATGTTCCACCGGTCCTTAAACACAACAGCGCCTCACAGCCAGCCCATTACTCACCCTGGCTGCACGCAGGAGCCGCTTCTCATTACTGCCAGTCACCTTTATTTTGGCGTTTTCTGCGACTGTGCTGGAAATAAGATCCCACAACATGAGAGTGGAGTGAAGGGAGGCTCCTGATGTGCTCCAGCCTCGGTGTTGGGATCAGGCCACAAAGCTGGTTCCTGTTTTGCTTTCTCAGACACAGTCATAGTTTTCATGGCACATTGTTTTTTGCCAAAGGACATGCATCATGGTGACATACAGAACAATCACAGCTGGATTACCAACCAGGCACAGCAGGCCACAGAGCTTTGCTAGTGATTTACTGTGAATAACTGCTTGTTTGTTCGGAAACCACAAACTCAGGCTGCAGTTAACCTTGTGTGAAAGTCTAATTTAAGACTTTGAGTATTTAGTTTGTACTGTGCTCATGTGGTGCACGCTCCAGATTCAACACTCAAAGGGTTTTATTTGAGTGGCAGACATTGGGGGTTGTGCTAAAAAGGGCTAGTGTCAGCATTTATAGTATAGCACTAGTTGTTTACCGTGGTCCCCAGGAGGTGGGCCAGGCTCTGAAACCAGTTAGTGGCCAAATAATGTAAATACAACAATGACGTCTGTCACATGATGCACAAAGACCTCACAGCTCCTTTAAAATGACTGGTTTCACTATCAGAGTTTGATCCACTCAGTTTGACGACAGTAAGAACGTTAAGAGCTGCATGAACAGATCATTCAGCTCTACTGGTTTTATAGAGCATGATTCCCTTCCCCATCTCAGTGCAGCGCCTTGTTTGGGAGTAGTTTTGCATGTATTTGATTATAAATGAAAGTATAGGACGTATTAAGGTTCCTGAAACATTATACTCTGGACCAAAGTGGTGGACAGACAGAAAAGTGTAGATACATGTAATCTGTGCATTTCTTCCAGTCAAAATGTAAAATTGGCCTCGATTTGAATCAAAATTCCTAAATAAATGTATGTTTCATTAAAAACACAGAAACACTGGAGACAACTAGAAGTATTTCTGGTAGTGCTGGTTGTCCTCTGAGGCTCCGTCCACTGAATCTGCTGCCTGCTCTGCACTAAAGTCCACATTTTCCTGCCATGCAAAAGAGTAAACATGTCCACAGTTCTAAAGAGATGACTGAAACAGGGCTGATAAAGTTGTTACATGCTCCGCAGAGCCTTTCGTGGATAAACAAAGCTTGAAAGACATGAAAAATTGTTTCTGGGTCTTCTGGGTTTTGTTAATTACGGCCTTTTATGTAACCAGGATCAGCCACACATGAGAAGCTGTGGCTGCGAGGCTATGTGGTTTTGCTTCACGCAGCGGAAAGTTAACATTTCAGAACATCAATCCTATTGCATGAATGCTACTGAAGGAGCGGCCCCCCCTCGTAAATCCTGTCTGCTCACTTATGGAAACTCGTAGTGGAAATATTTGTGCTGTTGCTCAGACTTTGTGTTTTTCACAGATGTGTCTGTCTTGTCGACCTGAGCGAGGCCCAGGCGCCGCTCGCATGGAAAAACGCTCATCCTCCGATCGCTGTGCTCGACAAAACGAGCCACTAAAAGTTTTTCACAATTGTTTTACAGAACCGGTGTTCCTGGCAGAGAAAGCAGGTCATGTAATCAGCAGTGCGGTCAGGCTGCCAAGAAAATGTCAGACCACCAGCTGGATCTCTGCAAGTTTCTGCACCGTCATCTCTGAATCACCGGGATATTTTCATCAAAACCAAATCCTCAAAACTCTTTTAGAAAAGCAGTTCATCTGGGAAACACACAAGGCTGTGACGAAGCTTTTGTGACTGTGTTGGAGGCGAACAAGTCGTCTGAGATTTCTGGATGATTTCAGAGAGAAGCTGGAGACTGAGGAGCAGATAAGAGAGTCCAAACCAAATGTTTTCCTCCCTCAGAGATTGATTGCAGCCTTTCCTGCCTGTGTATCCTCGGTGACTTGGCTGCAAGCTCCGAGCAGAGCGGAGGGCAGGACAGGTCAAGAAAATGTGCATATCTTAGAGCGTGAACAGTCGAGTCTGTGAGGGGGGGTGTTAGTGGTGCCGCTGTGCATGAGCTCCTACTTACCTGCCTCAATCTCCTCAGGTGTTTTCTTCTTCTTTGCTTTTGCCTTGTCCTCCTCCACCACCTCAGCGGGCTCATCAGACATTTCAACATCCCCCTCCTCCCCCCGTCTCCGGCGCTCCTCCAGTCCTCGGGGCGCTCTCACCTGAACCCGACCTCCGGAGGGTTTGTCCTCCTTCACATCTTCCCGAGCGCAGACGAGGGCGCAGAGCAGGGTCAGACCCGCCCAGACCACCAGCACCTCGGCCCTCATTTCTCCAGTGGAAACCCAACGCTGACGAGGACGAGACGCACTCCAAGAAAAGTCATGAATCTTAAACCAGCTGTGAAAAGAACTCAGGAACAACCAACATGTGACCTGCAGATGCAGTTGCAGGGTCTCTGGTCACCAGACTTTGAGGTCCTCAGGAAGTCCCAGAAGACATGAAAGGGATGCCGAGAACAAAAGGATGAGCGTGTGGAGGTCTAGATGGCTTCCTCCTCTCTGACGGAGAGTCAGCATGGACAGAGGAAGAAAACGTTGTGGGCTGGAGGTTTTAAAGCAGCCTCCTGCTCGCGTTGGAGTGGAGGAAGTGCATCTGTCTGGAGTGGATTTTCTCCAGGAGCAGCAGCAGCAGCAGCACAACACACCTCCCTGCTCCCTCCTCCTCCTCCTCCTCCTCCTCCTCCTCTTCTTCTCCCACATACTCCTCAGTCACATCTCTCCCTCATGGCCCTTCACCCCCTTTTCCCCTCACCCATCTCTGAGCAGAGGGGAGGAGCATCTGCCACATGTGACATTCCTATGAGGGAGGAGGGAAAGAAAGAAAGAAAGAAGAAACAAAACTAAAGAAAGACACTTGAATGTGGCTTGCTGCTGTTTCCAGAGTGACTGATGTGGATCAGACCTCAGCGAGGACACGAAACCACTGAGCACACAACATGAAAGACGTTTAAAACAAGCCGAGGCTCCACATTTCTCCTGAGAAGACACACAGACGTCAGCACCTCACTTCACTTTCGGCGATGATGAATATGCATTTACATTTATTTACCCTTTCAAAATAAAGCTCGCAGAGAGACATTTCACGTAACAATTTCGTTTAAGTTTAAGCACCAGAACTATGTGGTTAAGTTTAGGGAAAGATCACAGGTTGGGTTAAAGTAAGTATGTTAGCAGTGGAAGGTGGTTGTAGTTGAAACACTTAAATGCTGAACGTCCTTGTGTCTGTGTGAACATATGAGCATCTTGTCGCTACGTTCATATCGTTTCCTCTAAGAGATTTGAACGTAAGATGACACACCGTTGTTGCACAGCAAACATCAGTAGTGACTAAATGGTGTGAAAAGCAAAAAAAAGGGCGCCCCAGTGAGACCCGGCTGGACTTTAAGTTCAATATTCACCTTCTTTTTTAGCTTTGTTTTGGTCTCCACCAACTCCTGAGAATAATATCAGACTAAATTCACCAACCAGTGCTCACTTTGTGTTGTGTAAGCTGTGTAGTGGCAGACAAACAGCTTACAGTGGGGTTTTTTCACACTGCTGCTGGGAACGAGGCCGACGAGGGCTGGAAAAACCAAAACAAAGAGCCGAGAGAGAGACAACAGAGTCCTGAGGAGCTGCAGATTTGGGCTATAACTCACATTTTAATTGGTTGTTCACACGTGGATGTTGGTTCGAGCAGCTTTACAGACTGATTTTAGTAGATTTACAGCAACATTTCCAGATTCTCGTGGTAGAAATCAAACACGTTGGGTACTTGTGTCGGCTCCGAGCGGTCTGATGTCCAGAGTGAAGACTAAACATTTAAATCCTGAACACGTCCTTGTGTGTCGGCGGCGACCTTCTTCACTCAAAGTGTTTTTCCTGGAGCAAAACCAAAGTGGATCCTACACACTCTGTAAAACAGGCAGCATTCAAACAGCTTAATGCTGACAAGATGTCTTCAAGGGAAAAGATTAGAAAGTGAGACTCTGATGAAGAACGTGTTTGATTGTAGTCTTGGTCAGCGAGGGGTCACGCAGCATTACCTCAGTCTGAGAAAGTGTTTCCAGATGTTCAGACTCAAGAGTTTGTTCCCGAATGAACGAGCTGAGTCACATTATGAAGCCAGCAGAGACACGAGGGTGATCGACACACTTTGTTTAAGACAATAAACAATCAAAGATGAGTGCAGTACAACAAACGTGGACCTCAGACTCTGCAGCTGTGTGTGTGTGTGTGTGTGGGGGTGTAAAAACATTTCATGGACCCGTCTTGTCAGATTCAAGATGTTTTATTAGATTCTTTCATTCATTCGTAACAATAATATACAACAGATATGTGTCAGTAAGGTGAAGGATGAAATACAGAGCAAAATAAAAGATTTATTCTTATTTATATGAAGACGTGCTGCAAGGATGTACAAGGATGAGGATCAGAGAGAAAAGTATAAAGACAGGATATAAAAGGAATAAATGTAAAAAGCAACAAGAGGAGCATTTAATCAGTGATCAAATGTGCTGATGCTTAAGTTTAATAATGTGAATGTGTGTTTTTAATGTTTTTGTGTCTCTTTATGGTCATTTGGTTTGACTTCCAGGAAGAAATGTCAGCCATCTTAATTCATCCATGACAGTAATCATAGTTAGTCATAGTTTTTTGTGTCATTTTGAGTCTCTTTGTAGTGACTTTAGCATCTTTATGGTGTTTTGCATCTTTTTGTGTTTGTTTTTTTGTCTCTTAGTGATCGATCCTTGATCCTAATAATCATTAAGTCATGTTTTCATGTCTGAATATCTACCATTAGAGGAAGAAAACAATCATGAGCTGCAGTTTGATACTAAGTAGTTCAAAATGAGCTCCGACAGTAAAAACCTGCTTCTCCATCAGTGATGAGGATCAATAATGTGGTGATTGATCGTATGATGGTCCAACAGTCACAGGAGACACTGACGTGGCTGCAGCCGCTCAGTCTTCACTTCTGAAGTCGTGACTTGAGCTTGGAGAGTTGGGTGAGATGAGAGGAGAGGAGTCCTGCCTGAGAGCAGCTGTGTCAGACGCCTCTGAGATGTTGAGCTCATTGGTTTTAGTTTGAGATCTTGTTTCCTGCAGAAAGTGACAGAAAAGCCTTCGCTGAGCGTCACTGTGTTTTATCATGGAGAGCAGTTTAATGTGTTCCCAGTAGAGGCTGACTCATTTCCCCGCTCACGCTCTTAATTGTGCTGTTTCTTTTTTCATTGTGTGTGTGTGTGTGTGTGTGTGTGTGTGTAACAGCAGCCTCCTCTCTCACCCGTCTTTGTCCACTCGTCTCAGTTTGTTTTGCCTCCATCTGGTTCCAATACCTCGCTGATGGAGGTAGTCTCACATCCAGCCTGCCGGGGGAGAGAATCACAGCAGCGGATGATGGTAATGTGACGTTTCATCCTCTTAACATTCATTTCTGGTGTCTGAAGAAAAAGAAAATCAGGAGCTTTTTCTGCTGAATTAGTTATTTTCAGCTTCAGTTATTTGTCCTGATGTTTGTTCTTTTTTAAATCATTTATCAAAGTGGAATCATTCACCTATTTGTCTCATTGGCTGTGATGGATCGACACTGGAGAGTTCAGAAGTCCCTGACATCTGAGGATAAGAGTGTGTGCTAAATCACATACAGATGTGCTCAGGAGTGTGTGTGTGTGTGTGTGTGTGTGTGTGTGTGTGTGTGTGTGTGTGTGTGTGTGTGACATAAACAGATGGTCTGCAGTGGACGTCCTTACTGCTAAAACTCCATCCAGCACTTTCTGTGCCAAGTTAAAGTCATTTTGTACTAAAAGTATTTCTTTAATCTTTAGTCTTGCACACACACACACACACACACACACACACACACACACACACACACGGAGTCCAAGGAGTTTTATTTTACTTTACAAAATGACCTTTTTCACATAAATCTGTTCCTGTTTCTGTCAGTTTTTAGGTGAAAACAGGCATCATGTGCATTAGAAACGTTATTTTACAGGATACTTCAGGTCCCCTGTTGTTTCTTTATGTAATCATTCACTAGATTTTAGCTCTGGAGACATTTTTCAATAGGTTTAATCTGGATCGGAACAATCCAGATCTGGAAATCCAAGCTCTTGATATCCAGGATCCTCTTATAGCAGCACTGAACTGGTTTAGCCGGGTCCTGATACACTTTCAAAATAAAGCTTGGTGAGAAACACCTCAGGTGATGGTTGCAGTTTTGTTCGGTTCTTCTGGTTCTACTTGGTTAGACAGAAAAAGATTAGAGAACATGATATTTTGTGGTTATGTGTTTTCTCTTCTCTATTATGCTGTTGATATGATCAGAAATGGTAAACAGAGATCATTCTTGGTTCAGGAAATGTTTGATTCTTCTTGGATTAATGATGTTAAACCCTCATTCAGGTTTTTTTGGGCCTTTAGACCATCGCTGTGAGCAGCTGTGGCCTCATTCAGTCAACACAGGAATAATAATCACACTTCAGGAATGTGTATGAAAATAAAATGTCTTTAATCCATTGTTTGTTTCTTTTGTTCCAACAAGTTAATTTTTGATTTATAAAACTTTCACTTTTATTCCGGCACAATGTGGGGGTCAAGAATGACTTTAAGTTGTTATATTTTAAGAAACAAAGAAGGACAACTTGTATTTTTAAAAAAAGTGTATCAAAATAAGTTAATTACATCAGAGAATCTGATCTCAGTCCTGTTTGGCACTTTAACAGACCTCCTGGATCAAGAAAATAGTGCCTTGTTTTGCAGAAACTTGTCCCGGAGATGCTGCAGGTCCTTCATGTGCTCAGTCACTGGCTGCAGATTTACGCATCATGCGTAATAATGGCCAAAAGGTGCCAGCTGCAGTGGTGCGAACAGCGGCAGCGGAGCGCGCTGCTGGCAGTAAAGCGGGCTGCAGGCCAGAGGTGAGCGCAGGGCTGCGGGGTGTGAGGAGACGCAGAGGCCGTGTTCCTCCTCCGCCTCCCTCCCCTGCAGCCGCTCCTTCTTCCACTTGGTGCGCCTGTTCTGGAACCAGATCTTGACCTGGGTCTCGGAGAGGCGTAGCGCCGAGGCGATGCTGTGCCGCTCCAGCACCGACAGGTAGTGGCACCGCTGGAAGCTGCGCTCCAGCACCTGCAGCTGCTCCAGGCTGAAAGCGGTGCGGATCCGTCGGCTCTTTGCCTTCGACCTCCTGAGGTGGAGCCTCCCAGGACACGGAGCCTCCTCTTCGTCCTCCTCTTCCTCCTCCTCCGGGCTGCAGCCTCCACCTGCCGGAGGATGCTGCTGCGCTCTGGGTTCCCCTCTGGGAGGAGACGCTCCTGAAGGGAACAGACGGTCACCAATGAGCCGATCTATGGATTCACAGGAAACAGGATCGCGTGGATCTCTCCTCCAACTGTGAGTTTGAGCCTCACCTGTTGCCGTCGCATGCTCAGCACTGATTACTCTCCGCGTAAACTTCGCAGGGTCCAGGATGTCCTCCACAGAGAAAGGGGTCCTGCTGTGGCTGAGCGGTAGTTTGGCTGCACTCGGCTGCATCTCAGCTGGAGGAGGACCGATCTGGACTCAGGAGGGCCTGGTAGTGTCCCGGTCCTGCGCTCCTGCGGGGGTTTTTATATCCCAGAGAGCCTCTGCGCACATTTACATTTCATTCAAAAAGTTACCCAAATGAAGCAGCGCCGTGTCCCGGAACAATCACTGCCTCTGTCCCTCCTCTGAGAGCGCGCGGACACGCTCCGGCCCCGTGGGACCCCCGTGTGGGCACTTCAAAATGTAAATGTCGGCTCTCAGCTGGGGGGCCGCTGGGCCGGTTATTTATTACTGGGCATCTGGTTAAAATGTGCCCCCTTTCTTCCCCTCCGTGTTCCTCTTTGTGCTTTGGCTTGTCATTATTTGCAAATGTGAGATTTTCCGCTGGTAGGACACGTGAGCGCCGCCTGTGATGCTAATTGATGAACTCACTAAAGGAAAGTTTGCGCTTTTTCTCTTGTGCGCCAGTTTCCATGGAGCCGTTTGTGCCAAAGAGCGCAGCGTCTCCACGAAGAGCGGACTGACCGGAGCAGGGGGGCTGTAGTACTGTTAGTAGTACTCTGTAGTACTCTGTAGTACTGTAGTACTGTGTAGTACTGTGTAGTACTGTTAGTACTGTGTAGTACTGTTAGTAGTACTCTGTAGTACTGTTAGTAGTACTCTGTAGTACTCTGTAGTACTGTGTAGTACTCTGTAGTACTGTGTAGTACTCTGTAGTACTGTAGTACTGTGTAGTACTGTTAGTAGTACTCTGTAGTACTGTTAGTAGTACTCTGTAGTACTGTTAGTAGTACTCTGTAGTACTCTGTAGTACTGTGTAGTACTCTGTAGTACTGTGTAGTACTCTGTAGTACTGTAGTACTCTGTAGTACTCTGTAGTACTATTAGTAGTACTCTGTAGTGCTATTAGTAGTACTCTGTAGTACTAGTAGTACTATTAGTAGTACTCTGTAGTACTAGTAGTACTATTAGTAGTACTCTGTAGTACTAGTAGTAGTACACTGTAGTACTATTAGTAGTACTCTGTAGTACTCTGTAGTACTAGTAGTACTATCAGCAGTACTATCAGTAGTACTATCAGAAGTACTATCAGTACTATTAGTAATATCAGTAGTACCAGTAGTACTATCAGTAGTATCAGTAGTACTATATCAGTAGTACCAGTACTATCAGTACTATCAGTACTATCAGTAGTATCAGTAGTATCAGTAGTACTATCAGTAGTACCAGTACTATCAGTACTATCAGTAGTAGTATCAGTAGTACTATCATTAGTACTATCAGTAGTAGTATCAGTAGTATCAGTAGTACTATCATTAGTACTATCAGTAGTAGTATCAGTAGTATCAGTAGTACTATCATTAGTACTATCAGTAGTATCAGTTTTATCAGCTGCTTCATGTTCAGTCCAGGTCACATGTTTAAACCCACCTTACAGTTTATATAGTTTATAGTTAATAAACATATATATTATATAGTTAATAGTTTCCTAATAACCAGAGTGATCATTCCTGGGTGGGGGGGGGGTTGTTTGGAGCTGGGGGGGTAAATGGCTCCTGTGGAGGTGGCTCTTAAAGGTGGCAGCTGTCGGTGTGCCCCCCCCACCACAGACACCTACGGAGCGGCCCGGAGAGGACGGCCCGTCAGGACAATTAGCAGATGTCACCAGTGGGCCTGACCCTCCCTGACCCTGGGCTTTGTCCTGGGGGGGCATGGACAGACTCATGGAGGGGGGAGGGGGGGGGGGGGGTTAATGATGAAGAAATGATGAAGACAGAAAGTGTGACTTGGTGTGGAGAGCAGCAGAGACATTAAATACAAGAGAAGAAGAAAAACACAGGAAGTGTTTTAATGTGGATCTATGACTCACGGCATCGTCACGGCAACAGAGCATCCCGTTAAATGTCCCATTAAAAGACACTATTTGTTATTGATCAAACAATAAATCAATCAGTCTTTATTCATACAGCGCCAGCAGGTATACTTTTGTTATATTATATGTTTCTATATATTATATTATAATGAGCATATTTCTACTTATCTCTCATTTTATATTATTATTATATTATGATTTTGTCATAAATTGCAGTAAAATGCACACATGCTTATTTACATATTGCATATTTTAAACTTTATTTTCTAATGTATTTTTATTTTTCTGTTATTTTGTAGTTTAATGCACATATTTGAACATTATTCTTATTCTGTTATATTATTACTGTCTTGTTTTGTAGTATAATGTACATATTTTTGTCATTTCTTATACTTTGGTTATACTATTTTATTATGTTATTGTTTTACAGTATAATGCACATCCTTTCATTGACATGTTACATATTTTATTTCTATTTTATTATATTGATATCATTTTGTTATTTTGTAGTTTGTTGCACATATTTTTACATACCTTGTCATATCTTATACTTACGTTAAACTATTGTTTTGCTATATATTACAGTATAATTCAAGTATCTTTATATACATATACATATTTTATTTCTTATTTTCTTAAAACATAATTTTGTTATTGTCAATACTATTATTCTCATATTATTGTTGTTATGTATTGTAGTATAATGCAAATATGTTTACAAATACCTTCTTATGTCATATTTTTGTTGTAGTATTATTGTTATATTATTATTTCATCATATATTGTAGTAAAATGCACACATTTTGCATACTAATTATTTTCTATGTCCTTCTCATGTCTTCATGCTAATATATATGTCTATTGGCTAATGCAGGCAGCAGTAACTTGACCCTCTCTCCTCCTTGGGGATCATAAAGTCTAATCCTGATTTAAATAGATAAGTAATGTGACACAAAGATCTCATTCCTTCACTCATCCCCAACGCCACAGATGTGTCTCCACTGCAGCAGGAAAGAGGAGGAGAAAACACAACTATTATCCTCCTTACAAAGGCTTAAAGGCATTTATGGCAGCACCCAGGGGTGCTCTCAGCATTCCCGTGTTCCTTTGTGAGACGTCTGCCGGCACACTTTGCCTTTGTGCTCGACGTGACTTTACTGGCCCCCACAAAACTTTTAAATAGTGTTTGACTACCAGAACGTACGTGGGGTGGTCTCACGTCACCACAGAGCTTTTTTATATCGCTTTACTCTGCAAACAGGGGACGGAAATAATGCAAAGTTGAGACGGAAAAAGAGACATTTGCACGTCCAAAAACCAGATCAGCTGCTGGATGTAAATGTCAGGACCACACTGTAGATCAGTGAATGTAAATGGGTACATTTACTGTACTTCAGCACTAATTTGAAGCACTTTTTACTGCACCATGACATTTTTACACTGAATCGCTGATCATAATCCCAGTTTACAACACTCAAACCTACATTAGAGGAAAGCTTAAAGTGTGTAAAGGGTTGGAAATGATTTTAACAGTAAGTTATTAACCATCAAAGGCAGGATTCATTTTTAACAATATCTTTTATTTTACAACCTCATTGTCTGTGTGTTTTTATGTAATCTATCTACTTAATAAAGTACTTGAGTAAATGTATTAGTTACTGTTTTTAGGATGAAGTTATGATTATTATTATATTGTCACATGCAGTTCACCTGTTTGGCCTGTAGTGGCGCTGCTGAGCGGAACCACGGCAGCAACCCGGAAGCTGATGCTCCAACTCTCATCTCGCGATATTTGTTGTTTTCATTGATTTTCAAACATGGCGTCTGAAGGAGAGGCGGGCAGTGCTGCTACAACCGAACCGGAGACCGGAGAGGGGTTTGTCTCTTTTATGCAAAATATGTTTTATTGTTACTAATGTGCAGGTGATGTTTGAGATCATCTGGGATAATATAAACCGCGGTTATACTCTTTTGTTAAGCCATAGACGCTGTTAGCAAACTGGCTAGCTAACGTTAGCACTGCACAGACTCACCGAGTGAATATGTTTCAGCTGCTCTTTGTACAGAGAAAACATCCCTACATAGAAATATCTGACAGTTTAATATTGCCCTGTATGCCAGCTCATCTCTGAAGTCTGCGACGCGTGATTTAAGACTTTAAATGCGTTCATATGCTCCTCTAATATTCATATATGCACATCCTTTAACGTTACACCAGACTCCGTTTAAATAATGCCAACTTTAGCAAACAGTGCATAGTAAATAGTAACGGGAAGACAGGTGAGAACTTGTTAGTTGACCCCAGAAATCATCTAACTAGTATGTATCGATTATATTGGTGGAAATGAGCAAATCGGCTGAAAAAGTGGGTTTTTTCGAACAGAGGGTGGTTTAGAAACGATGCTAACAGAGCGCCTCCTTGTTTGGGGAACATTAAGAATACTTTGTACAAGTTATAGGTTGGTGAATTTTCTCTATGAGTTTATTTCTTGATATTTAATGTCCATTGTCCTCTCAGACAAACGTATAAGCTTACTATACTGTTACACATTTCTCATTTTCGACTAAACCAAACCTTTCAGGACTTTATTCTGGTCTTTTTACCTGTTGACATGATATAATAATATATCCAGATAAATGTTTAGACATCTGATTAATGTTTCCTTTGGCTTTTAGAGATGCTGCATTTGGGGATCTCCCCACCAGCATGGATACCGAATCGTCCAACGGCAAAGAGGGAATGGTAACATTAAACATTATGCCTTTTATTTTTACTCACTCGTGCCGCCTGAGGCTTTACTATGAATTATGATGCACGAGCTGTTTTTACGAGCAGACTTTCTTTGTGACAGGAGACGGCCGGCGAAGGCTCCGAGGCAGCCGATGCTCTGACTGGATCTGGAGACGAGGAGAGCGGGAGGCAGCTGGGGGAGGTGGAGCTGCAGTGTGCCTTGTGCATGAAGTGGTTCACTGCAGACACGTTTGGCATCGACACCTCGTATGTGAAGCCATGTTGTTTGATGGTCAGTGAAGGCATCAGATGCTCTGTGACTATATAGTACTAATGCTGTAGGTGTCTCCTTCTCGGCAGGACCTGTCTTCCCTTCATGACTAATTACGTGTTTCACTGCAACGTGTGCCATCACAGCGGCAACACGTACTTCCTCAGGAAACAAGCAAGTAGGTGTCCTGCGTCTTACAAATGACGTGGAATCATCATCATCAGTCACACTTCACAAACTTCTCACTCACTTTTTGTGTTTTAGACCTGAAAGAGATGTGTCTCACAGCCCTGGCAAACCTGACATGGAGGTCGAGAAAACAAGACGAACACCCAAAGACGATGTTCTCCAAGGACACGGTGTGTTTTCACAAACCTTTGTTGGTGCTGATGAGGGCAGTATAAGGAAAATAGAAATAAAGTGCACTTGAATGTAAATGAATATAAGTTGGTATGAGTTATGATTTTGAATTAATGTTACACTGCTATATCTACATGTATGTTGCATTATCCAACATTATTTTACTACACTCTTTGCTCCCTGGTGTATGTTGTGACTTCTTAATTGGAAATATTCGTCTGTTCTTCACTTCTCTCTGCAGGACATCATACCGTTCATTGACAAGTACTGGGAGTGCATGACGACCCGTCAGAGACCGGGGAAGCTCACATGGCCCAACAACATAGTAAAGACAATGGTAATGTTATGGTGTGGTGTGCTAAAAGAGCTTGTTTGATCCACTGACAGGCTCAGAGTGTTATTCTAAGTGTGTGACAGCATCATGGAAAGGATCCCTACAGAGAGAGACCTGGAAGATCCTTTTGGTTTAACCACAAACAGCACACACACCAGACTACATTCACTAAAACAGGGATTTTACTTTGCAGAACACAGGACTGGTCCACTGCTGTCTTTGTTAGTTTGTTTGTGGTATTGGGGCAACTGTGCCCAATCAAAGTATGTCTGCTAAAAGAGATGTTGTGAAACAGCTGTTAATACTTTTTGAGGCAGCAGTAGACCAGCAACTCAACTGTGTTCCCCAAGGTAAACTTGCTGTTTTTGTCAGTGGAGTCTGGTGGCTTTGAAGAGAGTGAAATAACAGCTGTTTCTGGTTAAACAAGATGGATCTTACAGGTCTGTCTCTGTGGGGTTCTTTCCTTAATGTTGAAATCTCCACATGGATCAAAAGCAATGTGGTATTACTGCCGTTATTCTATATATTGTTTTTTAATACTGCTTTCTTTCTTTTTTCCAGAGTAAAGAGCGAGATGTTTTCCTGGTGAAGGAGCACCCTGATCCTGGCAGTAAAGACCCTGAGGAGGAGTACCCCAAATTTGGCCTGTTGGACCAGGTATCCTCTCCTGAACTCTTGCAGAGTGGATGAATTGGGCTTCAGAAATCAAAGGATGTTTGCATATATCTGAAGTGTAATGTGAGTCTGTGCTCCTCTTCTGAAGGACCTGGGAAACATCGGACCCTCGTATGACACTCAGAAACAGACCACTGCTGCGCCCACTGCCGGCGGGCTGAATGGTAAGGATGTAAAAACACTAAAAACTGGAAAAAACACAGATACAAATTGAATCTGCAGTTGACATTCTGTATCAGCAAAGGCCCAAAGGGGTAATGCTTCACATCACTGGCGAGCATAAACTCCCTGAACCTGAGAGTGAGCGCGTGCTAAATGTGATGACCATGGCGATTTTGTGCATTGTGTTCCAGGTGGATCTGCTTTCTCAGGTGAATATGCGGTGTTTTGGCATCTGGAGCTGATCAGTGTGTCTCTGTGTCTTGTAACCCTCTGGATAGAAGTTGGCCCTGAGGTTCCAATCAGACCTACTCCCCCCCTCCTCCCCTCCCTCCCCTCCATCCCCTTAGCTCAAACCAAACACGAGTCAAACTGATCCTCAATAAGCATCTTGTGGGCAACTTCATCCACGTCCAGTTGTAACCTCCCTGTCTGCTCTCTGCATCTGTTTGGTACACCCCCTCCCCTCCCATCCCAAAAGCTTTGTGCCCTTTGATCGGTGAATATATCTTCCTCGTCTCTGGCTTGCTGCTAATGGGCTCTAAAAACCCCCTTTAAAGAATAAAATCTCCCCCCTGAAATGACGCTCTGCCCTCCACGGTGCAACACCACGACGTGTCTGAGAGCAGAGTGACATTTTGTTAATTTGCCTTTGGCTTTCATCCAATGCTAATTAGCCTCATCCTCTCTCTTCCTCTTCCTTTTGCATCAGGTAATTAAGCCACACACTGATTCTGCTGAATATCGTAGATATGAGTTCTAAAGGTAGAAGTTAAAAGTGTAAAAACTACTCTCAACACTTCCCTGCGTAGCCGTTTGTAGGAAGGATTTAGTGGCCATGCATCGACCTGCACAGGATCATGGGATGGTTGTTGTTTGCAGATTAAAATGAGTAAGAACTATGTTGTATAACTGTGTGTAAGATTAGTCCTTCTTTCTATTCACATGTTTGAAGGAATAACTGCACGTATACATCATATATATATATATAAGGTTTTATTTCCATCTAACTAGTGTTATTCATGAGAAGAAGAAGAAGAGAATCTGATTAGGACATCGGTAGATCTTCTGGCTCCCTAAAGCTCTTAACGCCGGATGTGAGACACATTGAAGAGGCTGATAGTGTTTGGAAAACGCCATGCGAACTAATTCCTGCCTTTCTGTGCCTGCTGTTTTCCCCGTGTACACCAAACGCCTAATAACCTGCTTTCACCTTTCGTGCAAGTCCTTGTGTGTGTTCGCTCAGCGGCAGTCTTGGCATAGTTGGTGTGGAAAGATGATGGAAAGACGGTTTTCAAAGACATTAAAGGGTAGCTTTGGTATGTTTAAATCTTGGGCCCCATTTTTACATATGTTGGGTTTGGACAGGCTGGTAGGTACAAGGAGTGTTTGCTCAAACCAACACCTCAGGTATGAAACAGGCTGCAGCGTGATCCTTTGGAGCAACTGCACCTGATCACAGTAGGTCCACTAAAAGGGCTTGTTTGATCCACTGACAGGCTCAGAGTGTTATTCTAAGTGTTTTATATATTTATATTATATCGCTCTCTGCACACACACCAGACTCCATTGATAAAATCATTAATTTTACCTCACAGAACTCAGGAGTTGCTGCTCTGCTGCTGCCTCCATCGGTTAGTTTGTGTGTGTGTTATACAAATATTGTGCCGGACCATAACCAACCCTTTAAAACACCTAAGGGAAACTTTTTGTATCTGTTGGTCATTTTGAACCAGAAATGTGTAAAAATGGGGCCCAGATATAAAAACACCCAAGTTCCCCTTTTGAAGTGTTGCCTTTCTGACTTGGCCTGCTGCTCTTATTAAGAGCACCTAGCCAAAACTGCTTCAGTCTAATACAACAGGTGTTTTACATATTTGGTCTACGCTCACTGACACGAATGGGGTGGACAGAATATTAGAAACACCTCTTAGTCTAATGCAGCCAACAGCCTCCAAAATGACTGATGGTGAGGTTGGATTTAATGCAGAACTCTTGTATTAGACCGCATTGATTTTAGCTACGTGCCTAATAAACTGGCAGCTGGCTGTGGTATATGTATGTTGTCTTTGCCACTGACTGCCTGTGTACTTGTGTGTGTGTGTGTGTGTGTTTGTTTGTGTGTTTGTGTGAATTTCTTTATGTCCAGAAGTGTAATTTGTTTCCCGTGATGTTAAAGGTGCTCTGGCTCCTGGCCCAGGAAAAGGACGGGGGGCCAAACGTAAACAGCAGCAGCAACAGGAGGGCACCGCTGCAGGAGCCACCAAGAGAACCCGCAGGTATACGAGCTGTCAGTGAACACACACACACACACACACACACACACACACACACACACACACACACACACACACACACACACACACACACACATACATGCAGAACAAATTCACACTTCTCCTCCTCCCTCCTCACTGCAGTGACCCTCTGTTCTCGGCCCAGCGCCTCCCTCCTCATGGCTACCCACTAGAGCACCCCTTTAATAAAGACGGATACCGTTACATCCTGGCAGAACCAGATCCACACGCTCCGGACCCGGAGAAGCTCGAGCTGGACTGCTGGGCCGGCAAACCCATCCCTGGTGATCTGTACAGGGCCTGTCTGTATGAGCGGGTGCTGCTGGCCTTACACGACAGAGGTGCTCTGCAGCCAAAACACTTTTCCCAAGTCCCAAGTGGTTGTCAAGTCAGAGCTCCAGCCATGTTTATATGATGCAAACTGACGTATGTCCTCGTTGCAGCGCCTCAGCTGAAGATCTCTGACGACCGTCTGACGGTGACCGGGGAGAAGGGCTACTCCATGGTGCGAGCTTCCCACGGCATACGGAAGGGCTCCTGGTACTTTGAGGTTACTGTTGATGACATGCCTCCAGAGACTGCAGCCAGGCTCGGCTGGTCTCAACCACTTGGTCAGTAGTGAATCATTTGTACTACTGACAGCATCATGGAAAGGATCCCTGCAGAGAGAGACCTGGAAGATCCTTTTGGTTTAACCACAAACAGCACACACACCAGACTACATTCACTAAAACAGGGATTTTAGCTTGTAGAACAGAGGAGTTGTCGGTCTGCTGGTGCCTCCATCAGTTGGTCTGTTTGTGTTATTGTGTTGCACACAAACATTTGAGGCAGCGGTAGATCATTTTTAAAATCCCTGTTTTAGTGAATGTAGTCTGGTGTGTGTGCTGTTTGTGGTTAAACCAAAAGGATCTTCCAGGTCTCTCTCTGTAGGGATCCTTTCCATGATGCTGTCACACACTTAGAATAACACTCTGAGCCTGTCAGTGGATCAAACAAGCTCTTTTAGTGGACCTACTGTGATCAGGTGCAGTTGTCCCAAAGGATCATGTTGCAGCAGTTTCATAGCTGAGGTGTTGGTTTGAGCAAACACTTCTTGTGTCCACCAAACCCAAAATATGTAAAAAAAAAAAAAAATGAGGCCAAGATTTGAAAAGAACCAAAGCTAAGACCAACACTTTTTGCACCAAATTCTGTAAAAAAAATAGGGTCAAGGTTTAAAAATACTACAGTTATCATTAATCAGAAATATTGGATCAAACTATAAGTATAAGACACAATAGATACACAATACATTGATATATTAGTTAGTGATAAATAGGAAATGAAATGAGTGTTTTATTGGGATGCCTGTAGAAAATATAAAACACAACATAAAAGCACTTGTTTAACATGGAAATTCTTAAATCTTAATCTTAACTGATGTCACGATCTGATATAGATCAAATATAATCTCTGTTTTAGAACTAATGTGCTGAATAAAGAGTAGTTCTGTCTAATTTTCATGTTGTAAATGTTTCCTGTGGATGCAGTCTGGCTGAAAATGTTGTTGTCCTGTTGTTATCTTCCAGGTAACCTGCAGGCACCTCTGGGTTACGACAAGTTCAGCTACTCGTGGCGCAGCAAGAAGGGCACGCGCTTTCACCAGTCGATAGGAAAGCATTACTCCTCAGGCTACGGTCAGGGAGACACGCTGGGCTTCTTCATAGAGCTGCCCGACGGCACCGAGACGGCCAAGGCTCTGCCTGACACGTACAAGGACAAGGTGAGAGATGCTGAGAGCTCCAAGAACCGCACCAACGCACACCGTTATCCCCACGTCCTCACTGAAACCTGTGCTCTTTTCAGGCGCTGATTAAGTTCAAGAGCTACCTGTACTTTGAGGAAAAGGACTATGTAGACAAAGCAGAGAAAAGCCTGAAGGCGACGTCCCCCAGCAGGGTGAGGAGGCCTCTTCTAGGTCAAGTCCAGCTAGAAAACCTGCTGCTGTTAACTCATCGATCTCTTCTTTTGTTTTTAGATGATATTCTACAAAAACGGAGTGAGCCAAGGTGTTGCCTTTGAAAACCTGTTTGAAGGTCTCTACTTCCCCGCCATCTCGCTCTACAAGAGCTGCACGGTCAGTACACATGGTGTGTCGGAACTAGAAAAGCTGGAATTTCAAAGTCTTGTTTTCCAGACCTGGTAGAGTTTTGGTAGCCGATAAACTTCCAGGTAACGTAACATAGCTGCATATTTGTGGTCAGTAGCCGCTGCTGTGACGTACCTCCGATCTGCCCTGATGCTCTGGATGTACGTTTGAAGCAACAGTCCTACTCAAAGATTATTCTAATGAACCCCCAGCAGGCGTAGCTTCTTCACACTTCACTCCATCGTTGGTTTTTGTTGCCAGTTTTTTCACCTTTATTGCTAAAACACGTATTAGTTACAGCAGAGTTACACTTTTGAATCAATCATTTGGATAAAAGCAGACCTGGAGTCGATCATGCTCACGATATCTTAGGACAACTCAGACCAAGCAGCAGCAGCAGCAGGAGCAGAGCAGCTAACAGCTAAGCTAACCTCAGGCTAATGCCTGGTCATGGGAACATCGACTGGATGAAATGGGACTAAGCAGCAGAGCTCACATCTTTATAGACCTACAGCTCCTGACCTGTGTGCAACCAGGAGCTGGAAAAACACAGGAGGATATATTTTTTAAGACAAGACAATAGTTATATCAACCATTTGATTTTTTTAAAATAACTATTTGAATATTTGGAATCTCAAGACGTCACATACGAGGGACCTTCAGTAACTGTTGAACTACTTATACTCACTATATTATAATGTTGAATTGACATGATATGTTATTTTAGTGCCTGCTGACTTGACAATATTACAGAAAATGAGAATTAAAAGAGTTAATGCTTAACTGATTTCATACAACACCCTTATTTAAGTTTATGGTTTTCAGGGAAGTTTTCTTATGGATCCTTGAAAAGTCATGGAAAACTGTTGAAAGTTTGTCTTTGCAGATGTGTGGTTGCTTTATTTTTTGTTTTTAGTTCACTAAACTTTGACCCTCCTC
Source organism: Pempheris klunzingeri (assembly GCF_042242105.1). Taxonomy (NCBI): domain Eukaryota; kingdom Metazoa; phylum Chordata; class Actinopteri; order Acropomatiformes; family Pempheridae; genus Pempheris; species Pempheris klunzingeri. The sequence continues at coordinate 21,138,175 of NC_092030.1, forward strand.
CTTTTCTCAGGTCTCCGTCAATTTCGGGCCACATTTCAAACACCCTCCGAAGGAGGTCAAATATCAGCCGGTGAGAGCTTCTGTAAAGACTTCTGTCTCGTCCTTGTTTCCAAACCTGCTGCTCCGTCGCCTCACCCCCTCCTGTGTTTGTGTTTCCTTCCCCCTCAGATGAGCGACATGGGCTGGGGAGCCGTGATCGAGCACACGCTGGCTGACATGCTGTACCACGTGGAGACGGACGTGGACGGACGACGCAGCCCGCCGTGGGAAGGCTGAACGCAGCTTGAATTCAGTACGCACACACACACGCCCCCTTCCTCCTCCTCCTCCTCCTCCTCCTCCTCCAGTCAAAACATTGTTCAGCCTTCAGACAGTGAAATGAAACAAAGCACCGCGCGCTGCAGGAAACTGTAGCTCAGAGAAGTCGTGCCTGATTTCAGCTCTTCAGCAGGAAGTGAGAACCTGAATAAATGTGCTCTAGAAACGACGACACCAAGCTAATAATGAATGTCTGTATATCAACATCAGCTGACATCCCGCTCTGAGCAGTCGAAGACTAAATCTACTTCTTTTTGGTGCTCCGCTTTGAAATATGTATATTTTGAAGTTGTCGTCGCGCCGTAGAGAGACGCCGTCACGCGGTCCGTCTGTAGACAAGCCGGTTCTTTAGTGTGCTCAGTCTTTTTGCTAATTTTATTTGTTTTACAATGTGTGTCAAGTTATTTACTGTTTTATACTCTAAATAATAAAAAAAAATGCTTCATGGACTAAGTTGAACTGATTAATGAAATCTGGGTTTCAAACAAAGTATTTTCTCAAATGAATCGACTGATCGTATGTTGTGTAAAATGTCTAAACTCAAAGATATTTAACTTATCATCATATCAGAGAAGACATTAGAACATATTCTCATTTAGAAGTGGAGGGGAATGTGACACCAGTGCAGTTTTATTGTAATTTGATTACAATTGTTTATTGATTGTTTATTTAATCATTAATCAGGTACCAAAATGATTTGTGAGCAGTTTCCCCAAAGTGTCCAGAGTTTCATAGAGTTTAGTCATTAAATTAGCCTTTTTGATATACAAGCTTTTCCTATTTATCCATTTAATGTGGAGAAAATGCCGGTTGATTACACTGTATTAAACAAAAACAGATTTATTTAAGGCTCATTTCAGATAAATCTGTATAACTGGTGAAATTATCTCAAACATTATAAAGTAGCTTCACATCTTGTGCTCTATTCTTATCAAAATTCAAGTACTGAACAAAAAGCAAACAGCTACTATACTAAACGAACATTATTTGTATGAGTGTGACTGACAGAACGGTGGGACTGTACAGTTTGAAACAAAGTGCTCATTCAGAGAGTAGCTGTGAGTGGAAGCAGAACTGTACGAACACAGATTAAAGGAAACATGCTATGCTGCGACTTCAAGGACAGCTCCAGTATTTACAACTCCACGGCCCTAAGTTTGCATATTTTAGTGTGTGTGACAGCATCATGGAAAGGATCCCTACAGAGAGAGACCTGGAAGATCCTTTTGGTTTAACCACAAACAGCACACACACCAGACTACATTCACTAAAACAGGGATTTTAGCTCACAGGAAGTAGGATTAGTTGTCATTTTACCTCGCAGGACATAGCACTTGCTGCTCTACTGCTGCCTTTAAGGGTGAGGTTGTTGGGGTTATTGTGTGATTTTTGGTGTTTTGAAGGGATAGTTTGGATCCAACATGGTATTTGCACAACACACAATAACACAAACTAACTAACTGATGGAAGCAGCGGTAGACCATTAACTCTTGGTAAAATTACTGATTTTATTAATGGAGTCTGGTGTGTTTGCAGAGAGCGACATAACAGCTGTTTCTGATTAAACAAAAAGGATCTTACAGGTTTATTTCTTTTAATGGATGTACTTTGATGGGGTGCAGTTGCCCCAAAGGATTTAGCTGAGGCAATCTGCTCGACCAGTTCCAAAACTTTTTGTACCTGCTGCCATTTCGAACCCAAAATATGTTAAAAAAAAAAACAAGGCCCCAGTTTAAAACTACTGAGGTTATCCTGTAAACGGACAAACAGAACTGCCTCCATGGGGGTTTTCTGCTACAGTGGATGGTTCCTGGTTGTACTTCAGTGTCTTAAAATCAGTCTCAGTGCGTTGATGGTGCTCAGAGGGTGGTGCTGAGGAGCTCTGATTTCGTGTAGCCTTCATTGGACACCAAGCTTTGTCTGCTTTCGTCTGCCGCATTTGAAGAATGCTGTTTGAGGAGAGAAAGATTCAGCCTTCGCACAACAACAACAACAACAACAACAACAACAACACGTGCTCTTCTGGGAAACCGTAGACTGAGTTCTTACATTTCTGCGGAAGATTCGGTTCAGCAGGCTGCGTTTGGGGCTCCCGGGGGACTGGGACCGGGACCAGTCAAGGTCTAGAGATCGAGATCCCTCTGGTCCAAACACATTCAACTCCCTGAAACATCCCGTGTCTATTATCTACAGAGGAGGAAGAGGAGGAGGAGGATGAGGAGCTGTGAGTGGGTTCTGTCTGAACAGATGGTGTAACCTACAAGTGGACAAACCTCGTTTTGCCATGTTATGGGAACGCTGCCAGTGTTGAACTTGGAGTAGAAGTCGTTGTCTATTTGGTTCAGAGTGACTCCCTTCACTGAAGAAAACTCATCAATGTCGTGCACATCGCTGCAGTACACCTGTCTGGGCTGTAGGAGCAAAGTCAGACCAGAAGTCAGCTTTCAACTGCCACCTCCACAACGTGAGCATGAGTTACTCGTATGTTGAGCTTTTAACTGTAAAACATTATGAAGTTCAAATTAGCGCCACCTCAAATAACTTAAAGGTTTAAAATGTTTGATGCCACTGAGTTTATATGCCAGCAAACGTTATTCCTGTCTCACAAAACACAGGAGTTGTTAATTATTTTATCCTAATTCCTGCGAGGTAAAATCCCTGTTTTTGTGAATGGAGTCTGGTGTGTGTGCAGAGATTGATATAACGGCTGTTTGTGGTTAAACCAGAAGGATCTTCTCCTTTCCATAATGCTGTCACACACTTAGAATAACAGTCTGAACAACCCAAAGGTAGTTTTATTAATGGCCTATTATAACAAATCTATAAACAGTTAATAAAGGTGTTATTAAACAGCAATAAGGCCATCAGTCAAACTGGTAAAAGTTTGTAGTTGGTGCATAATTTCCTACTATTCCTAAAACATAACAATGTAATTTGGTACCAATTACAGAGAAAATAGAGATAGTGTTCCATTAATATAATGATATAGTACATTTCAATTGCAGAACAAGGCAAATATTACATGTTGCTGTGTTACATATATGAAGAATGAGGTTTAAAGTTTAACACAACTAAACTTAAGCTGAAATAACAAAGCTTTAAAACTGTTTACCCTCATTGACTATAATAGTATACTACTATATTTTCTTTAACTACAATTCTTATACTGTTTTTGTATTTTATTTTTATCTGAATAATACGTCTCCAGACCCGATAAATACATGTAGTTGTGCCGTTGTATTGTATATATTGCATAAACAGCTGGAGTACTTGCATCAGGTCTATAAGGAGGCTCCACGAGTCCTGCCTCCAGCATCCTGAAGTTGATTTCCCGAAAGAAACGATGTGACCGCACTTCTCTCCCCTCTGAGCTCTGCGAGCCCAGCCGAAGATTTGGGTCCTTGGTCAGCAGCTACAATACAGGAAACGAAGCGCGTTAAAGGGAAAGCTCGAAAAAATCACTATTAGTGTAAGTGTACACTATATTTAGAGTGTTTTATGGCTTCATGTTGCTGTCAGACAGCCCTTTTCCAACAGGGAACTGAAGCGCTTATATTGTACCAGACTCCATTTCCAAAAATAGGAATTCTACCTGGCAGAGCGTGGTGGAGTTGTTGGTCTAGTTGCTGTGACTTTGGTGTTTTAACACACGAGTTCAGATCCAAACTAATAATTGAAAACACCAAAGTGACACAAAGACACAAACTGACTGGTTGAGGAGGCAGCAGCTGACCAGCAACTCTGGTGTTCTGCCATTTAAATCACTCTTTTTGTCAATGGAGTCTGGTGCCACGGAAGAAAGCATAGATGGATGTAACGGCTACAGCAGCTGTCTGAAAATATATATTCAGCAGCTTAACAACTGGGCTTCTCCAGCTTATGGATAAGTTACTAAAACATCTGAACTATCCCTTTAATTTCTTCAATAATGGTGCTTTATTTGAGGACTGATTGGTGAACCTGTTGATTTTATTTTTCTGAACTTACCAAGGAGCAAATGTCTTTGACCTCGCTGCTGAAGTTGTCTCCATATTCCTCCTGCTCCGTCTGGACCCTCCTCTCCATCTCCGGGGTTTTGGGATGCTCTCCTCGGGCCCTGAATGGCGGCTGCCCCGCCGTCATCTCGTAAATGAGACAGCCCAGGCCCCACCAGTCAACGCTCATGCCGTAACGCTTGTGGCCGATGACCTCGGGAGCTGAAAGAACATGGAGGAGGTTTTTTTTTTTTTTTGCATGTATTTCTTAAATCTCTCCGTCTCATTCTTCACGTCTTGGCTCACCTCACACTTCGTACAGTGGAAATGTCATAAAATGTCGTGAGTAACACATTGACCTTTCTGCTCACGCCTTCCTTACTCAAATACACTTTGTGAAACCACCACCCCCATCTCTCAACACGGTCTTCCTCACAACACCATAAACCTTTATTAGAAAGTCAACAACGGAGGATGTTTGTTCTTTCTTAATGGCTCAAAAACATACTTAGTATTGTTTTATTACAATAATATTTTATGCCTGAGTTGTAAATCTGCTATTTTTAAACCGTGGCCCTATTTTTAGTACATATCCTGGTGTGTGAGTGACAGGTAGGTAGTAAAAGTGTTGGAACTGGTCCAGTAGATCACCTCAGCCTGCAGCAACCAAACAGGCTGCAACATGATCCTTTGGGACAACTGCACCTGATCACAGTAGGTCCACTAAAAGAGCTTGTTTGATCCACTGACAGGCTCAGAGTGTTATTCTAAGTGTGTGACAGCATCATGGAAAGGATCCCTACAGAGAGAGACCTGGAAGATCCTTTTGGTTTAACCACAAACAGCACACACACCAGACTACATTCACTAAAACAGGGATTTTAGAGAACAGGAAGTAGGATTAGTTGACACAAACTAACTAATAAGTAACAAGTAATAATAAGTAATTAACTAATAAGTAATAACAAAAAAAGTAATTTTACCTCACAGAACACAGGAGTTGCTGGTCTACTGTTTTTTTCCATCTGTGAGTTTGTGTTATTGTGTGATTTTGATGCTGTAGGGTTTAGTTTAGATCCACCAGACTCCATTGACAAAAACAGTAATTTTAGCTCACAGAACACGAGAGTTATTGTTCTGCTTTTTAGATGGAGAAATAAAATAGGTTGGAGACAGCCTAATTGATTTGACTATATTCAATTCACCACAGCTGCATGGTGCTGGAAATGCACCTTGAAATGCTTGAAAAGTGCTTGAATTTGACTTGACGTGTCGACTCTTTGTCTTGTTCACTGATTTGTTCCTGTTTAGGGTCAAAGTGCCGTCACCTTTGGCCCGTAGACTTGGGCTGGGTTAGGGTTAGAGTTATCAGGGAGATACGTACCCATGTAGCCTAGCGTGCCCACCCTGCCTCGCTCCAGGCCCCCCTCAGACAGCCTCACAGCCAGGCCCAGGTCAGAGATGCGGATGTGTCCTTGGGGGAACAAATACCAAAAAATCCACTGAACTGGTTTGAGATGCTTTCTTTTTTTTGTTGCTGATATGACGCACTTTCCCTTTTGCTCAGTCCATTCCTACTTCCCTCCTGTCCATCTTGTACTCAGATCTAAAACAGCCCCCCCCCCACGTGACAGGCATTATCTTATTTAATCACAGAAAGGCAAAACAAAGGTGGTTCCAGGCTCACAGACGTGCTGCCAAGAATGCAGGAACAGGTGTAGAGGTTTCTTAAAATAGACGGCACCACACCTGACTCCCACAGGCTTTTCACTTCCTCCACCTGCCTTTGTTTCGACACACCCACAACTCACCGGCTCTACTTCCTCCTCGAGGAGAGGAGAACGCACCTGATTGGCTCATTCAGAGTAAATTACAGAGCCAAGAATAGCCGAGGAACAAGATTTCATCACGTTCTGCTTCTATTCTTATAGTGCTGTTGCTGTGGAGCCGTTTATGGGACACTGAGACGTACCGCTGTCATCCAGGAGGATGTTCTCTGGTTTCAGATCCCTGGAAGATCAAACACAGCAGGTGAATCAGGCGTCCAGGAGAGCAGAGAGGAGGCGTACGTGGGAATGACACTGACCGATATAATATTGACTTGTGGTGGAGGTGAATCAAACCGCAGCAGACCTCAGCGGCGTAGAACCGAACCCTGTCCCTGTCCAGGCCGGGCGCACCCATGTTGTAGATGTGAAACCTCAAGTCCCCGCCGCTCATCATGGTCAACACCAGACAGAGGGCGTGCTTGGTCTCGTAAGCGTACGCCAGATTCACCTGAGCGGAGAACGAGGAGATCACAGATAAGGCTGAAATCAGCAAATCAGCAGCAGTAGAAGGTTTGTGTGTGAGGTCCAACAATAAAGACACAAACACTCAGAGATATAATTAGAAACAGGCTGAAACACCAAAGTAAGGGTCACATAAAAACCTGTTTTTAGAAGGGATTTAAAGTGTGAACGTCCTCAGACAGGTCGTCCTGGAACAGAAAATGTCACCGAATCTCTTAAACAGATTAGGGAGGTGGTGATGTTTTAGATTTTTCCTTGTTATCAATAAATCCTGAGAAAATCTCTGGAGACTCTTTGACTCTCAGCTCAAAGCTCTCCAGCTCCTACATGATATAGATGAGACATGTGTGAGGTGTTTCTAAGTGTTTAAAGACTCACATGTATATTTTATTCTAAGCAAAGGGAAGTTATTTGTCTCAACACTGCAAACAGGAGTATGTAGTGCATTTGTTGGGGACTATTTTCAGCGGCGGACTAATTTAGGGGCAGCAGGACGGTGTGTGTGTGTGTGACTCCCAGAGCAGCAGTGAGGCTCACTGAAGTGTTTTATCTCACCACAAAGCGACTGTCCAGCTCCTCCAGGATCTGCTTCTCGTTGAGCGCCATGGCTTCTCCCCTCCTCTTCTTCACGTGAGTCTTCTCCAGCTTTTTGCAGGCGTACATCATCCCCGTGGCGCGCACCTGAAAGGCCCACACCTGGAAACGGAGCGGAGCGAGGTGACGTGGTTCAGTCGACCCTCCCTCCTTTATTGCTTTTCATATTCTGTATCATAAATACTATTATGCACCAGTATATTAAGGCAAAGTCTTTGTGGTGTGAAATCAAACCTGATCCTGCTTCTGATTTATCTGCAGCACATAAAAAAACACCACACAGACGCTTTAGAAAGGTTTAAAAAGGTCATTTGAGCAGTCGTACCTCTCCAAACCCTCCTTTCCCCAGCAGTCTGTACTGTCTGAACATATGCTTGGTGATGGGCTGCCTTCAAGAGACACACACACAAACAGTTTCCACACTCAAAGCATCTGATTGTTGTTTCTGTTAATCCTCCACAGTGTAAAACATGTTTACCTCTCCAACGTCTTCCACTGCAGGAAGCGGTCGAAGAACATGCTGTCCTGGTACTGGAGGAAGGGCTCTCCACTGAGATACTTGTGCAGGTCTCTGGTCCATGAACACAGCAGAGAGGGAAGTCAGTAGGCCCCACACACACCTGTAGTATGTCATCAACCCTGAAACACACTCCACTTTGTTTAATACCACCAAGTGGAACAGATCACAGACCTGATAAGGTGGATAAACTGATGCTAACCTGTCAGCATGGTGGATTATTACTACAGATTACTAAACCCATGTTTTCTGGGTCTGAGAAATACATGGAGCCTTGCAGGACGTTAGTGACTGGAGAGCAAATATTTACTAGGTGAGCTGTTGTTCACCGATTAAATGAAACCGTCTTTATGGACTTGGCTCACATTAACCATAAACTGGAGCTATTGTTGTCACGCTGGGTTGACTACGTAGCATCCTGAAGGCTTTATTTTGTATGTGCTTTAATTTTAATTGTATTTTGAGGGGAAAAATGTTCAAAAAGTCATTTTTGTTATGTTTTTCTGGCTTTTCTTATTGTGTAAAACATCTAAAGATGGAACATCTCAGACGAACATGTACATTTTCCAACTGTATCTAATGCAGAAATGTTTGTCAGTCACATAGATGGTCAGAAAAGTGTGGACCTACTCCCTGCAGGCGTGGAAGACGTCCCCACAGGGGTCGAGCTCCAGGCTCTGGACGCAGCTCCGCTGGTGCTTCAGCACGGCCGAACTCACACTCTGGCTGGACTGAGGAGACGTGGAGGAAACATACTGAGGTGGCTGTCTGTGAAGATATCAGCGGACTAAAAGGTTGTTAGCTGCAGCATCCACATGCTTTCTGCTGGGATGTGGAGTGAATTTAAGGGTCCACAGACACAAAATACACATAATTTAATGTGTTTAGAAGCAGCAAAGACTTGTTTTAATGTTATTTAGTCATGTTGTAGCCTCAGTTTGAAGTTCTAGTCACTTTTTACACATTTCCCACCTGGTGTTGATCTTATTCACTCTCTTTCAGTGATTGTTAACATTTTATAGCTGTGATGTAGTTCTGTGAAGCGCCTCAGGTTGTGTGTTTGTGCTGCATGAATAACGCTGAGTAGTTAATTGTCTGTGTGTGTGTGTGGGTATCAGACCTGACTCCTGAGGAATCTCTGAATGATGCTCTTGCCAAAGTCTCTCCTCTCTTCGTCTGACTTAGTCTCAAAGGCGTCCTGAGGAAACAGACAGGTAGAGAAGAAGAATGTGGATGTGCAGGTCACCTCCTCAAAGCTTTCAGGTTCAGTTTCATCAACCAGCTCCAGCATGTTTTAAGTAGATAGAAGTGATGTGTTGTTAAAGTCATACTCCAAACTCATGGCAGAAACTGTCGTAAAGGTTGTTAAATACACAGACGAGTGCTTCTCACACACTTCTCCTGTCTGTAGCTCACACATGCTCCTGAATCCTGACTCTAAAACAGTGGGGTCTGATTTATAGCTTTATAATTTATCCCCTTTGACCCATGAACCAATATTCTGCCGTCTATATGTTGCGTTCAGGGTCCTACGCAGCCTGGAAAAGTGTGGAATCTGATTTCCACGTCTGGATAAGTGTGAAAAAAAAGAAAAGGAAGTAATATAAGTAATAAAAAAGTAATATAAAATTGAGAACTGAGCGACCAGATTAGTCTGAAATAACTTTACATGAAGTGATGTAGTGACCAGAAGAGTTAACAGACTGTCTGTTAAACGTCTTTTTAAACCTTTATGGCTGCGTTCATCGTCGTTTCCATGGAGACGGTGAACGGACAACTCACTTTCAGCTCTTCGTTTTACATCAGACTGAAAAATATGGAGGAAGCAATCATATGATATTCTTCATCTAGTACATGAAGGGAAAAAAACAGGAGTGCAGGAAGTCCTGTCAGTCTGCTTCCTCTTTGGGAGGACAGACAGACGTACGTCGGTGTCTGTAGATGCAGGTTTTCAGAGCACTGGCTTCATAATATGATGAAATATAGAGCCTGGTGACTCAGCTGCATTTAAAACCCCTTTATTTACATCATAAACATCCAGCTATTTGCACTCAGATGTCAAAAAATAGTCTGAAAAATTAGCAAATTAGCAGATTTTTGGACGTAAGAGCTGAAAAATGTGCAGGAAGCCTTTGTTCTATAAATGTTTTTTATGGTGTGTGATCACGTTTGAACATGTTTTCCTGGACGGGTTTCCAGCTCATATATAATAATAGTATCCATACAGTCAGTACAGTGTTTTCAGTGTTCAGTGCAAACTTAACCTCTGACACAGTTCATCTGAACACACGTTTGTCTAAAATGTCTTTTCTCAGCTTGAACTTCTCTATTTCTTACAGTACAAACCTGTGTATAATGTTTTTATCTATATTTTCTATTTCTATATCTGTGTGTGGCCTTTGAGCTGCTCCTACTAGTGGATTATCTCGTGTATAATCCCGTTTCCTACACCGTCAGTCATACCAGAGCGTCCTGCAGGGAGGTGTAGTTCTGCAGCTCAGGCCGACTCTGACAGAAGAGCCGAAAGAGCTTCCTGCCGATGGGCTGCTGCACACACAGACTGTAGTAATCCCGCTCTGACGGAGGAGAAGGAAAGCAAACGTGCCGTGAAAACACACACACACACACACACACACACACACACACTGACTTTTAGAGAACACACCTATGCTCATGGCCAGTTCCACACACTGGCTGATCTGAGGGAAGCGAAGCATCTCTTTCCACTTCCAGCTCCGGCCTTTACTCCTTCCTCCTGCAGACACAATAAAACCACCTCAGGCTGCAGTGTGTGTGTGTGTGTGTGTGTGTGTGTGTGTGTGTGTGTGTGTGTGTGTGTGTGTGTGTGTGTGTGTGTGTGTGTGTGTGTGTGTGTGTGTGTGTGTGTGTGTGTGTGTGTGTGTGTGTGTGTGTGTGTGTGTGTGTGTGTGCCAGGCCTGTCTGAGACAATAGCATAGCGATAGCTCCACTACAGTGAATGGACTATTAATAGCTCCAGGAACAGGTAAGCAGAGCCTGTGGGACCACATTACTACTTGAAGATTACATCTCAATTTCCCCAAAGCACATTTGTGTAACAACTGAGAGGCAACACAACATTTTCAGCAAATTCTTCTTTTGAATCCAGAAAAGGCTTCTGCAGAAAGTTCCCTTATGGTCGACATCACTGAGTTGAAGTGTGTTTAAGGTTACTTTTAGCTGCTGTTGTTGTTTTAATTGATTTATTTCTGTTATTTTATGCATATTGTGCATTTAAATTGTCTGTTTAATGTTTTTATTGGTGCACTTAAAGCTCTCAGGCCACTCTGGGAGAATTTAAAGCTCCTCTTTGACGTGTTTCTGATCTGTAAATGGGTTTTTGCCCCAAGGTCTCCAGAGGGAAGCCTCCCTGAGGACGAGCACTGACTAACAGGTTAGAGCTAGAGAAGATTTGTTGGAGGGGAAACTGAAAGCAGCACCGGTGTGGATTAATTAAAGGAAGGAAAGAAGGCTGAGCTGCACATGACTGGTCTGTGATCAGTTTCATCATCCCTCCTCCGTCAGCAGCACGCTGCTCAGGGAAGCCAAGACAGCGTGTCATGAAGGGTGGAGGGAAAAGTGGCTAAATGAGTGTATTAATAATGAAGAAGGAGCACCTGGCATCCACAGCCTGCCTCAACAAGTTTTACAAACACTTTGTGCAGGAGAAGGAGCATGAAGGAGGACTCTTACCTTCTCTGGCTTTGATCAGAGCGCTGTTTGCCACCATGCTTTCGATCTCCATGTAGGAGTGTGTGTGTCGTCCCGGTCTGTGTGAAACAAGTGCTTCATGCACACCAGCTCATCACCAGCAGTTGACCGAGGTGAGATAAGGAGGAGGAGTTCCTGCTGGCCGCCGGCTCACCTGCAGTCCCCGAGGCTCCCAGGTGTGAATGGAGGTGCAGGTGAGTTTGCTCCTTTTGTGCACGGGACACTCCCCTGTCACTCCCCTGTCAGAGGGGCGGGGCTGAGGGCGCTCATCACTTACTGCACAGCAACAACACAGACTGTCTGGTGTGGAGGGAACGACACACACACACACACACACACACACACACACACACACACACACCACAGAGGGTTATCTGAGTTTGGATGTGTTAAAGGGATAGTTCAGGTTTTTTTCCTACAGTCAGTGCACTCCTCGGCTCCCAGACGGACCTGCTGTGCCACCTTGTGTTTAGGGCCGACTGTCGGGGTGAGACACACAGGTGAGACACTCAGGTGAGACACACAGGTGAGACACACAGGTGAGACACACAGGTGAGACACTCAGGTGAGACACTCAGGTGAGACACACAGGAGACACACAGGAGAGACGCACAGGTGAGACACACAGGTAGGAGTTTACCAGTCAGTCTGTGTTTCCTTTCATTTCCTTTTCTTCAGTTAGGAAAGTTAGTTTTGGGTTTTGCAGTCACGTCCTGTGTGTGACGCTCAGGTGTCCCCTGTTATAACTTATATTTGTGTTTTCTCTGTTTCATGATTGTATGAAAAACAAGTTTAGTAAAAAAGATTGTAGATGATGAGATAATCAGGAGGCCGAGCTTCCAAATATTAACATGAATTTATTGATTTATCAGGTCATCATGGCGTTTCCTCAATGAGGTCTATATATATATGAATAAAACAACAGCATACTGACTAAGTTATTTGTGTTTAATGTTTCCTGACTTTTAAAATAAAGGTTTATAATTGTACTTAAATACAGAACCTGAATAAATGTAGTTGAGTTTATAAGCTAAATAAGAAGTAAGTACAGTGCAGGAATGTAATAAAACCCACAAATCATTTTGGAGGTGCAGGACGAAGCTCCATTCCATCAATATTTAATATAAAGTGTGAGAGCGACGTGGGTTTGATTTACCAGTGGCTTTATATTTGATAAAAATGTGTTTGACTCCTGCAGAAGACGTCAGACAGCTTTTAAGCACCTTTATGTGTGTGGACATCCTCCAGGTGGCGCTGTGGCTGTACAAACTGCTGCTTCCTGTGAGGTCGGCACCAGCAGACAAACTTCCTTGGCAGGTTTTCTAATGTTAACTTTATTAAAGTAGTTTGTCAGGACACTTTGGGACAACTTTCTACTTTTACTGGCACTGATTAAAGTGATTAAAGTGGTTTTATTCTTCTGTGTGTTTTGAATGTCTCAGTAAAGACGGTGACTAATAATAATAATTAGCTAAACCAAATGAAAGTGTAAGAAAAAGCTTGTGGAAATGTTTCTGTGACCTCCGACTGGATCTGTAGGATCTGGTGGCTGATTCAGTTCATCCTGTCACATAACGTTTAACATTTCAAACTGTATTTATCATCTTTCACATGCACATGCAGCGGGACGCTTCAAACGCAGAAAATATCCTAATAATAAAAAAATAACTAAATAAATAGAATGAAAACCAAATTATATAAAAATGTAAAAATAGAAATATTAAGAATATTAATGTGAGATGGAAACTAAAAAAGTAGATATAGAAGACGTAGAATTAACAATAATAATAAAATCATATGACTGATGATGTTTTTAAAGTCTATTCATATTAAAAGTGTTGATAATACATATCAAATGTGTTTATGAGGTGTGACGCTCATCGTCTGTATCATCACATGTTTTCTAATCACGTCCTGTTTATCTTAACGGCAGGAAGAAGCCCCCAAACGGCCCCCAAACGGCCCCCGCTGCTGGAGGAGAAGAGGCCGAATGCAGCTGTGGATCCAGACCTGGACTCTCAGTGTTACAGTCACAGTCTGGTACGAAGAAAACGTCCTTTTGCTCTGAAACTTCACGTCCGCTGTTTGGTTTTTGTCATTTATCGTCTTCTGACCGAACTTTAAAGGGATTTTATGTTGATTCATGTGTGTGTTTGAGTCTGTTGACGTGTTTTTATGCTCCCATAGGTACATGTGTGACAGCAGACAGCCAGAGACGCCCAGACAGGTCCTGCAGAGCCATGTGAGTCCACACTGCTCACACACACACACACACACACACACACACACACACACACACACACACACACACACACACAGGGATGTCCTGTGAAATGTGACGTGTCTCCCCTCCCATCATCACCTCCCCTCATCCTCTGCTCCTTCTCAGTTCGTCTCTCATGCAAAGTTCTGTTCTGATCATCGTCGTCATCATCATCATCATCTTCATCGTGTCTGAAGTGTTTTCTCATGAAACTCTTTCTGATTCCGGTTCCTTTCTCTGAACCTGGTGCTCCACAGGAGACTCTGTATGTAGTGGGTTGAGACTGAACCCTGCTCAGACCTGGACTTCCTGCTTTACTAAGGAGACGATGCTCTCTGCAGATTATTGATTTGTCCTCGTCCACACACACACACACACAAACAAGGCTCTAGTAAATACCAAGTGTTTGGACGCTACCTGCTGCTCCATGTCACTTTAATATAGAAATGATGTGTGTGTAGTGTAGTGTAGTGACGGCCGGTCCAGAAGTGTCTGATGAAGAGGTGAGATACAGGGATGGTTATAAACTGCAAAGCATTGTGGTCCACAGAATCTAAAAGCTGGAGTGCTCAAGAGGCAGCATGTAGAAAACATCCTCATCGTCCAAAATAATTTTCCTTTTGGGCCATTTTACGTCCATGATGTGTTTTCTTTCAGACAAGAGGAAGGAAAATGTCCAAAATACGTATTATTTTAGTTCGTTTTGTCTATTTGTTTGTAGATTTCTGATAAATTCACATCTTCAGCAGCTCATGCAGACACCAAACAGCATTTTCTAATTCATGCAGTGATTTAAAACAAAGATGCTCCTCAGTAAAAACCTTTGGCTCTGATGTTTAATCAGAATAATGCAAATTAGTTCATTTTTAATTCTATAATGGCTCAAAACTTGTCATATAAAGATATTTGCCACGATAGAAGTAATGAACAGGAGAAGCTTCTGTTCTCCAGATGCCTTTCAACCAAACGCCTGAATACTGAATGAGGTGACACTTTTCCTCACAGCGCTCCAGAACAATGAGCTCCTTCTCTGTCCAGTGGTTTCCAACCTGGGGGGTCAGTGTGGATTTAAGGAAAACCAGAAAAATGGATAAATCATTTGTTCAAAGTTCTACATTTTCTACAGACTCTTCCCTTCATTTTGCCCTTTTTGTGATTCTCCTGCTAAAGGATCCACACGTTTCTACCATTACATTATTTTAGTATTATTATTTTTAAATCTGCCAGTATTTTCCACACAGACTGCCTGTGTGAGACTCTATCTATATATATATATATATTTATATTTATAGATAGATAGATAGATAGATAGATAGATGGCCTCTTTTCTTTCTCTTCTTCTTTTATTTGTTTTTTCTCTTCTTGTCATTATTCTTGTTATATCAAATGAGATTACACTGCCAGTCTGCTAATGATAGTGTGTGTGTGTGTGTGTGTGTGTGTGTGTCTACTACGCTTCACTCTTTTAACATCTCTAAACGTATTGGTAGATAAACTCACTTCATGTATTCGTCTCTGCTCTCTGCAGTAGGCTTGTTGTTCCGACCGTTGGAAGGTTGTTATTCACTCCTCCACATTCACATCAAGTCAAAGTGACACAGTCGGAGAGGAAATCTGTGTGTTTGGCTCTTGCTGCCTCACGTTGGCAGCTTGTGCACTAAGTGCTGTATGTGAGCTGTGATGAGCATGTGTCCTCAGAAAACAGGCAACTCGTGTCGCTCTGGAGAAACAAAGCTGCTCTTTATCTCCAGTGGAGGAGGAAGTGTTCCACTGGTGGGAGGCAAAGTAGCAGACAAATACAGTCCTGCACCCCAACATTCACTCAGGTTAAAGTCCTGGTAGCTGAGTAGTTCATTGTTATGGATGTACGCGGTACCTTAATGCTGCTTAGTGGGTCCAATCTGAACTAATATATATATTCTTGGTAGTTTAATTTGTAACAATGGATCATATTTTAGAAGATATGCATTCGTTTTGTTTGTAAAATCACACTTACTGAGTCATACAGGTACTTCTGGGTTCATTCAAGACTCTTATATTCAACATTTGCCTCAGAAATGAGAAATAAAACAGTTTCTCATATCAGATTAACACATTAAGTCTGTCTCTGTAAACTGTAACACAGTCGTGTAATCAACCTTTAAGTCTGTTCTGGACTCTGCGGTCTCATAAACGCTCAGCAGTTGAACCCTGTGAGTGTTTTTCAGCTTTATTACAAGTGATGAATTCAGGACTCGTCACTGTTCTCTCTCTCTCTCTCTCTCTCTCTCTCTCTCTCTCTCTCTGTTGGGTGAACGCTGCTTGGCCTCAGGTCTATCAGGTAAAAGAGATCTTAGTCTGACAGCGACACCGATAAAGTGTAGAGAAGTAGAAAGATATTTCTCTCAGAGAGAGTAGAAGAGTAGAAGAGTAGAAGAAGAAAGCAGCTGGTGTTTCTGTCTCCTCTTCCTCCGTCACCACAGCTCACCGTTCACCATCTCAGCTCCAGACTTTTAAAGCCTCCGTTTCTGTGAAAACCACCCACGTCCCCTCATGATGGAGCCAGAGGGAAAGTCAGATGGTTGCTGTTAGTCACAGCTGTCAGGATTCATCTTCAGGGGGACACGAATGTCTGCACAACGTCCATCCAACAGATATTTCAGTCTCCATCGAGGTGGAGGGCCGACAGACGTGTTAGCATGAGTTAGCATCATGTCGCTAACTGCATGTTACAAAATGATGAACTCTGAATGTCATTTTTAATCATGCCAAACATTTCCCTGCTGGGCAAAGCGTGAAAAAAGTTGTCAAAAGACTTCTTCTTTAGGTAGAGGAGATTGGAGCCAGCTTGCAAGTTATAACAAAGTTTAATCTTACATGTAAGAGGAGCGTTTGACAGTGCAACAACATCATAGAGGTTACAGAGTAAAAGGCTCATCTGGTGAGCATATACAGTTAGGTTTTATAATGGGCGTTGTGGGTGTAGTTCTCACACATCGTGTCATCATCTACTGGCGTGAGAATTTCTTCTTGTCCTTGTAGGTATGAGGCTTCCCACCGTTGCAGAGCACACCCTCGATTGCCACTCTGTCTGGCAACGTGTGAGCATGTCCTTGGATGGCAATTCTCATAACATTCCCTCCTGTTTGCACTCACGAGAGTGCAACTTTCCACATAACATATAAGAAATTTACCTTACATGTATATCAAAAGCACATGGAGTGTAAGAGCGAAAAACCTGTCTGGCAGAACAATCAATCTTTCTGGACAGGAAAATTCTCTTACGGTCCCGCTGCCCCGGCGACCGCACTATGGCACTCCCAGAGGGTCACAATAATGTCAAAAATTAACTGCACACAAACGGTACACAATGAGAAAAATAGCTGTTGTCTACTCTGGAAACTTTGAGTATGGGAACATCCGTAAAAGAACAGAAACTGTCCACCTCCAGGCTGGTCATCCCATCGTACCTGTGAAGTGGACCTGCCCCTACTAACTAATCATTATTTCCCTGATAGACGAAAACAAAGTAAAACATGGATGCGAATATGGGAACATATCTATTATCACCAAACAGTATCTTTTTCCTTCAATTTTTGTTTAGTTCTATGAAATCCATACAGACAATTTGAAAATAGTAGGTTACTTCAGGAAATGTACCTTGTCTTGGAGTAGTTTTGATAACCATAGATTGTAAATGTTTTATTTATCACAGATACCATCCCTCCTGTTGAGACATGTGAAATCCCATGGATCAAAAATAGCTGCAAATCTAAAATGATTCTGCTGACTGATCATTGTCATGTTGCCACTCGTCATCCTCCTCATGATCCCCCTCTGTGTTCTGGCCCTCTGTCCAATGTCCAAATTTGCCACAATTGTAGCATCTGCCGTCCCCTCCGTGTCCTCGTCCCCATCCTCGTCCACCTCCTCCTCTTTGATCATTTCCTCGGTAACAAACATCATAATATTCATCAGTGGGAAATTCATCACAGTCATCAACAATAAAAGTGTCATTACTTTTAGCTTTAAGTTTCTTTTTCTTTACATTCATTTGTTCCTCACCATGTTCTGCATGATCTTTGATGGTTTGAATCCCTGCACTCCTCCACCCTACGAGGTGCTTTTTAATGTTATTGCAGATTTGTTGATGCATTCCAAGCAGGAATGCATTTTTTAGCTGTAGGTTGTAATTACTCGTGTCTGCACAGTCTACAGGTATACCACTGTGAGATGCAAAAATCTGACTCAGCCTATTGAAATAGACTAGCACTGTCTCCTCTGGTCCCTGTTTGCACTCTAACACTTTAGAGTAACAAGCCTGTCCTCTGTAGTGTTGGACTATTCTACCATACAGTGCCTCTGTCCTCTCATTGTATTGCACATGTCCGAACGAGATGGGTGCATTATTTTCGAAGGGGTCCCATGTCCCCTTCACCAAACACCAATCCTGTTTCACAACACATCGCAGGACTCTCTCAGTCTCCACTGTGTCCAGCCTGAAACTGTCACACAGTCTCTTTATCTCTGTTAGGAATTCTTCTGAATTTAATTTGGGATGGACGATGCCAGCAGCAGCTTCTTTTACATCTGCATCAGTCCATGGTCTATACACTCTGACAGTGGGGGGTTGATTACTCTGTCCTGCTCTGGGATTTGGCATTTCTATCATAGGAAACATTTCTGCATCTTTAAGTCCTAGATTAGGTACTGGTGGTGGTGTTGGACTGAGGTAATGTAAAGGATTGTATACATTACCGCTTCGGGTCCGGTGTGGTGTGTCCACCCCGGACAGAGATGGTTGTGCAGTCATGGATGATTGAGGCAAGTGGTGGGAGGCAGATGAGGAGGAGGACGGTCCTGGAGGTGAGGACTTTAAAGTGACTTTCCCCAGGAGAGGCCTAGACAGCAGAGGTGGTTGTTGAGGATCCGAGTATGGCGGTAGACTTGGGAAAGGACCCAGGGGTCTGTATTCGTGGTCCTCTCGCTTATCTCGGGCAGAATACAACACAGGATAAAGGTTAGGAATTTTCATGTCCCTTTCTGCTTCCTTCTCCTTTTCTCTCTGTCTCTGCTTTTCCTCCCCCTCTTTTTTCTCCCTCTGGCGCTGAAGGCCAGCTTGTTTGAGTGCTTTGTTTAACCACACCTGGGCTTCTGTGAGGCCTTCCTTTCTTGCTTTTATCTTACTCCCCTTTGTATTTGTTTCAATCTTTGCCACTAATTCTCTGCAATCTCCTACTTGCAGTTTTCCCTTAAACTCATATTTATTTTGCCATTTTTTCAAATATTTTACATTATTTTTTTTTCCTGTTTCATGCGCTTCGCATCCCCTTCATACTGGACCTCGTCAGGTCCCTGACTCCGATAACAACTGCTGCAGCAATTACCCATTTTTTTTCTTTTTATTTTTTAATTTTTTCTTTTTTCTTTTTTTTTTTCTTTTTCTTTTTATTTATTTTATTTTATTTTTTTATTCTTTTTTTAATTTTAGGGAAAATTTATTTATTTCTCTGTGAGTCCCTGACTCCCTGAAGTCCCTGACTTCCCGACGTCTATTATTGTTAACTCAGGCGCTGAGAGATTAGTTTTTTGTCGTCCTTCTAAAGACGCTTTACCGTAAGTCCCTGACTTACCCTAGGTCCCTGACCTATCAGTCTTTCTGAAGACATTTACCGTAAGTCCCTGACTTACCCTAGGTCCCTGACCTATCAGTCTTTCTGAAGACATTTACCGTAAGTCCCTGACTTACCCTAGGTCCCTGACCTATCAGTCTTTCTGAAGACATTTACCGTAAGTCCCTGACTTACCCTAGGTCCCTGACCTATCAGTCTTTCTGAAGACATTTACCGTAAGTCCCTGACTTACCACAAGTCCCTGACTTGCTATAGGTCCCTGACCTATCCTTTTGTTTAACTCACCCCTGTTGTTGAGTCCCGGACTCAGGGTAGCTGGTTCGTCACTCCTCTGCTACACCCCGTCACCATCCCTCTCTCCAGTGGCCCTGGCCTCCCTGTCCAAAACGGGTTTTTAGGAATCCCGCGGTGGAGGTCTTACCTCTGAGTTTTTTCACTCAGCCTTGCGCAAGGTCTGTGGTTTTCACCGGAGGAAGAGAATGGATATTGGGGCCCCACGTTGGGCGCCAAATTGTCAAAAGACTTCTTCTTTAGGTAGAGGAGATTGGAGCCAGCTTGCAAGTTATAACAAAGTTTAATCTTACATGTAAGAGGAGCGTTTGACAGTGCAACAACATCATAGAGGTTACAGAGTAAAAGGCTCATCTGGTGAGCATATACAGTTAGGTTTTATAATGGGCGTTGTGGGTGTAGTTCTCACACATCGTGTCATCATCTACTGGCGTGAGAATTTCTTCTTGTCCTTGTAGGTATGAGGCTTCCCACCGTTGCAGAGCACACCCTCGATTGCCACTCTGTCTGGCAACGTGTGAGCATGTCCTTGGATGGCAATTCTCATAACAAAAGTCATCCCATCCACTGAGGCAGTAAGAGTAAAAGCCTGAACCGCTGGTGATATTTAATGACCCACACGTCTTTATTCATGGCTTTGGTGAATTTGGGAGATGAAGAGTTTCTCTCTTGCTGAACGTTCTCATGATCGCTTCATACATATTACAGAGACATAAGGCCACAGAGCGGCGGCCCACCACAGCCCCTCATCTGACTGCTCTGTGAAATCCCTCATCGCCCCACACTGTAAAAGCAGCACTTGTGCTCCTGCGCTCGAGCAGACTTTGTCCTCACATGTCTTCCTTCCTAAATGCTGATGATGGCGTTTCATAAAAAAAAAGAAAGGAGGAAGTAGTGACAAAAGGCCCTGGAGCTTCCCTCTGCACTCGGGCATCACGTGTGTCGTCACGCTGAAACCTCACGTCCATGTTTGACACACAGTCGCTCGTCATCCAGGTGATGTTGGAACACCTCCGTCGTTTTCTTCCCATCGCTCAACACAAGAGGCTGATTTGCTCCACGTGACACGCCGATGACGCAAATATGGCAAACAGCAATGAGAAGTTTTGATGTTCTTGTCCTCTTCTACTTTAACTTTATCTATTTAGCACCCAAACAAGGTTCACAAGCTGCTGTGCAGAAAAATCTTGATGAAAACCATAAAAAGTACAGCAGCGTTTCGAGGCCGGGCATTTTGAAGAGGAGGAAGAGGATGAACCAGGAAAATGAGGAAGACGTTATGGTTATTCTGCCTCAGCCAGGGCTCACACTAACACTAACACTAACACTAACACTAACACTAACCAGCCTTAGACACAGAGGAAAAGTCATGAAAAAGCCGTGGATCTCGCTGTTTGGCACAAGACTGGACCTGAAGGAGAAGAAAAACAGAGAAAACAGATGAATAAAAGCATAAAGACGTTCAGAACTGCACAGAGAATAACAACATACAGACCAAGACACAGAACAAAGTAAAGTTTTACAGCTAAGAAGCTACAGTTGCTACGTTCACCCTGCGGGGAAACGTTTAGCACGACTGAAAACATTGTCAGAGTTTATCTCTTTGTAACATCCAGCTAGCAGCATGCTGCGGTGCAGTTAAAGGGCCATTTCATACTAAAATAGGGGCTCCGTACATTCATCTCCACGTCTGCTGGTGAAGTTGAAGTTGTGCAGACATTCGTGTCCCCCAGAGGATGAATCCTAACCGCTGTGACTAACGGTGACCATCTGACTTTGACTCCAGCACCGTCATGAGGAGATATTTTTGTGGTTTCCAGAGAAAATGTGTCACCAGCTGAGTATCAGTGATTTATTCTCCCCTCAGGCTGAATTGTAGAAGCTTCATTGATCCTCTGCCTGTTTATCTGAAGCCTCCATCAGGCCAAACTCATGTGTGAATACTTTGTTTTACTACTAATTGGCAAATGTTAGCATGCAGATATGTTACAATAAATGGTGATCACGGGAAACTTCCAGAGCCTCAATGCTTCCTCTCTTATCTCCTTCAGCATGGGCTGCATCTGTTGTAGTTTACCCAAACACATGAGAGAATGCCGTCCCACAATTCCTTGCAGCAGGAACAATTAAAGCGATGCACCATCCAGCCAAGTTTAAGGACATATTAAAGCAGAATTATTTATCCAGTAAAGCACATTAGAAAGATTCAAACTGGATATTGATTCTAAGTGACTGTTTGAAAAAGAGGGTCTTTCCTTTCTGTTTTAATAAAGCTGCTTTGCCTAAACTATAAAACGTAGAATGCATGATAAAGAACTGCAGACAGACTCGTTGGAAATAAAGAAAATGAATAATAGGAAAGTCAAAATAAATAGAAGCAGCATAGAATCAAGTAAAATCCAACATTTAGAGACGGGAAGGAAGACTTGGGGACAGACTGGGGAGGCAGGTTATGTAGAGCGAGACAGATTTTCACTGTATTTGGATCGATGGAGCCAAAAGCCCTAAAAAGAAACTGACTGTAAAACTTTGTTAGTCTAGATAAGACTGAAAATCACACGCTCAAGTCATTATTTTTGGAAAAACACATTGATTAATCAACTTTCTTGCACTGTATTAATGAATTTGAACGAAATAGCACCATTGTTGTGTTTAAAGTTAAGAACAGAGACACTGCTGAGACCTTCAGGTGATTGAACACATCTAATACGCTGTGTGTAACAAACTAAAGTGTTTTTTCCTGGTTTTCTCTTCTCAGAAAGAAAACTAAAACAGTGTAAGTGGGATTCTTTCAGCGCCGCAGTGGTCTTTTCCTCCTCCTGTCGTCTCCGTCACATCCATCCTTGACCTTCTGATGTTTTCCCCTCGAGGTCGAGGAAAACTGGTCTTGGAAAAGACGCTCGGACGTCATGTTCTCGACTGATGTGACTGCAGCTCCAGCCTGGGGCCGCTGAGAGTGAAGCGCCTCCAGCAGCTGTTCTGGAGCTCTCTGTCTTATCGCACAGGCTTCTGCATCAGACGGCATCGTCCTCATTGTGCTTTTGTGCCTTGTATTGTCCCTCGGCCCCTTCTCGCCTCACTGTTCCCAAGCCCCTCCGGTGTCATTGTCCTCCAGAGCCACCAGAGGACATCACAGCAGAGTGACAACGGCCCCCGTGGGTAAAATCTGAAGCGCCTCTCTTACGGCAAAACCTCCGACCTTTGCCATCGGGAGCGACCTTGCGTTCCTCCCCAATACAATCACATCCACAACCTGGGAGTCGTTCTGACCTCAATTTCTCACGTTGGAAATCAAACAGCACACTCTGCCCAATCCTGTTTCCTCCACTTAGCTCCAGAATTAAACGCGACCCACCCCGAGCCGCCCTTGAGAACCTCATCCACATCCTCCACACTTGAATGGTGTCTGAGCTTCCTCTGCTGCATCCTCCTCGTCGTACCCCCTCATCTCACTCCGAGGCCGCCTCTAAGTACTTTCCTGTATGTGCTCTCGGGGACCAGACCAGACCGATGCCATTCAAGCAAACTTTCCATGTCGTCTTCGACACCTCATTAAATGCTAACAGCTTCTTCTTTGATGAGCTGCCTTCACCTCACTGGGATGCATTTCCAGCAGTCTGATTCCTCTAAAGCCTGATTTACATGCAGCCAGTCAATAATCAGGTTTGAAGTGATCTTACTATCACCATGATGTGACTGCATTAATTAATCTTTTCTGTTGCTGTGGCTTTTTGGCACAACTTCACCTTGTGGCGAATCCACCTGAATCCACCTGAAAGTGCTTCCTGTTGGACAGAAGTCCTTCTTCAGGTTTCTTATCATCATGCACAACAATATTTAAGAATAAGAATAAGAATAAGACCGACTTTATTTATCCTGGAGGAAATTGTTGTGCCAGAGTGCGGTACAGAGGTCGTCACAACAATACAAAATATTAAAATACAAAATTGAACACATTAGACACAATAAAATACAATTAATTTAAATAGTCTGTCCCTTTTTAAAACAAAAAGTACAGATTGAAAAGTACAAATTAGTTCTGAGGGATTAAAGATCATGGATGAGCCTTGTGGGGACAATAGGTGGAAGTGTCTCGGATTCCACAGCATGTTTATTGTGTTTATCCCAGACGCCTTCGAGCCCTTCAGAGTAAAACACAGAGATCGAAGTGCTCTGCAATTAACCCTGCAGGTGCTGCGTAACCACTTCTGATGGTAATGATGAGCTAATTAGCTTTAGAATAGATTTAAAGCTCTTCACAGGAGGATGCAATAACTAGTATTTTTGGCTACTTGAGGCAGCGGGAACAAGCTGTCAACACAACTCTGATCACCCTTAAAAAAGCCAAAGAGAAATTTGAGTATATGAGTCCTTTTAGCTCTGTTTTTGGTCTCCACCAGCTCCACCATCTGTTTGGCGTAATTATAAATCGTTTGGAAAATGAAGTACGTTGAATCAGTATTGTTGTGATGAACGCACCGTAGCTCTTCGTCATTTCTTGTGTAATAACTCACTAACAACTTGCTGATGAAGCCGTCGCCCCACAGCTCCGTCAGCTTTAACAGTATTTCACAATTAAAGCCAGATGATTGCAGAGCTCAGCACATAACTGCAACCATGCTGTTGCATGGCTAATTATTGTTTAGACAGGTTACAGCTGATTCAATATATGGATCTAGTTATATTATTTAATCAAATATGAGTTAAGCTACACCATAAACTACTAATACTACTAATAATGATGATGTTTATTCATACAACACTTTCCAAAAGACAGTTACCTGCCTCACAGATTGTAGTAAAATAATAATACTAATAATAAATAATGATGAACTTCATAATAATAATATGTAATTATTATTATATGATGACATTACTGCGTTAATTACTTTACATTAAACAGACAAACATGAAACAAATTAAAAACATTAAACTAGAATACACAGAAATGAGCTCGTTGGAAATAGAAATAATAAAAGCAGCAGTTGGAGAAGATGACGGAGGAGTCGGGCGGCGGTCGGGCGGCCGGTTATGGGGAGCGAACTGACGGAGACTCGTGGGTCTTCACACCAGTGAGGTGCTGCTCACAGAGCAGAACCAGAAAAGCACCTTTTACCAGTCCAGCACTTGACGGTATTTTGATGCTAATACTTTGTGAATGCAGGACTTTTACTTCCACTGCAGAGCTTCAGCTCTCCACTCTGTGAGAAGCAGAAATGCAGCAGCAGCAGTATCAGGTTGAAATAAATGGAAAAACAGAGCCGCACTCGATTAATCGATCTGTCGATGGACAGATCGATTAATCAGCAGCTATTTTAGATAACAGAATAATTGTTTGATTTACTTTTCAAGCAAAAATGTGTGCAGAGAGCTGCAGATGTGACTTTACCAACGTGCTGCATGATGATCGTGTTCTCCAGTCTGAGAGAAGTTTGTTTTTAAATAAAGGTCTTGGATCAGCTGGAAAACCGTCTTAAAGCTGATGAGTTCAATGCAAATAACATTAATAATTTTTGTGTGTTTTACAAACTAAAGAGCAAAAAAAGAACAGTTAATTGACAGAGGAACACACTCACACAGGAAAAGGTCGCTCAGGAGGTGAATGTGAGAAGATTCACTGATGTGAAGCTTTGATTCAGTGCAGAACCAGGAAGTTTCTAAACCTGCGTTTCTGTATTTTCTTGTATTTCTTAGTGCTGTATTACATCTCGTAACCATAGATACAGCTGGGGGGGCTGGGGGGATCAATGCATGCATGCTAATAAGATTATAGAATTGTGCAACTAGCTCCTTTAACAGGACTGTCCTCTCCCCGAACACCGACTATAGAACCGGGCTGTTTTTCTGAGCTTATGAAAGATGTTTTTAGAGATATGTCGTCCTCACAGGGCGGCGACACTGTGAACATATGGTGATCTTATGTCCCATGATGCATTCCTGTAGATTAAACTACCCAACAGATATAAAATAGTTCAAATGAGCTCAACTTTAAGCATGTAGAGCAGTAAAATGACACGTCCATACTAATGCAGCAGTGATATATATCATCAGATGTAACAAGGAAACACTGACAGGGAACTTTTTACTGCGTTGTTTTTATACTATAAGTGCATTTTGCTGATAATACTTAAATATATAGATATAATATAAAGATATAAATAGAAAATCCAGTCCTTTTTAAGTTTTAAGGCTCATTACCCTAAAAGATGGATGCACACAAGAAAAAGCTGCAGTACAATTTAAAGTGCAGGAAGAGATGAGGAGAGTGAAGATCCCTGTATCGAGATAAATCAAACAGGAAAACACCATCAAAGCTCGTTTTTCACTCATCAGCTTTGCTCAGTTAAGAGATATCAGGATAAATATCAATGGAGACATGTTAGAGTCTTTGTTCCATGTGTGTTTATGCTTTGATTCCTTGTTAAAGGGCTGTACGCAGAGTTAAATCCAGGACAGTCCCTGTCAACCACACAATTTTGTGTCAAATAAAAGAGGAAACACGTGAGAAGTGGTAGCTGTTGGTCATATATTCATCACGCAATGACAGAAGGAAGTGCCACTGCTGTCAGACTTTCCACAGTATCCTAGTTTTACATACTCTGGGTTTGAATTGGTCCAGTAGATCACCGTTGTGTCAAACCACCAGACTCCATTGAAAAAAACAGTAATTTTACTACAATAACACAGGCACTGCTGAACTACCGCTTCCTCTATCGGTTAGTTTGTTTGTGTTATTGCTTGTTCCATAATAATGTGTTGAATCCAAACTAACCCTTTAACACCCCAAAGTCACACACTGACATTAGCAAACAAGGCCAGAAAGTACCGTGTAAAATTACTACTTTTATCAATGGAGTCTGGTAAACCTGTATTCTTTGGGTTTTAAATGACTGTCAGATACAAGAAGTTTTGGAATTAGTACAGTAAAACAACGCAGCAAAACTCAAATCCTGTGAGATCCTTTTTGTTTAACCACAAACGGCCTTTTACATCGATCTCTTCAAAGCCACCAGACTCCATTGACCAAAACAGTAATTTTACCTCGCATAACACACAGTTGCTGGTCTACTGCTGCCTTGACCTGGTAGTTTGTTAGTATTATTATTATATCATGTTGGATCCAACCTAACCTTTTAAAACACTAAAATCACACAATAACACAAACAAACTAACCAAATCGAGGCAGCAGCAGACCAGCAGCTCCTGAGTTCTGAGAGGTAAAATCCCTGTTTTTGTGAATGTAGTCTGGTGTGTGTGCTGTTTGTGGTTAAACCAAAAGGATCTTCCAGGTCTCTCTCTGTAGGGATCCTTTCCATGATGCTGTCACACACTTAGAATAACACTCTGAGCCTGTCAGTGGATCAAACAAGCACTTTTAGTGGACCTACTATGATCAGGTGCAGTTAACTATGAATACTTCTACTAATAATAACAACACCCCTTCTGCAAAAACGTGGCCAGAAACTAACAAAAAAAATGGCACAGGAGCTGTCATCTGACTGAAATGTGACTTGGCATGAATTTGCACGACTTTGGGATGAAGATGCCCATCACGTCCACACGCCCCACGGTGTGACATGATGGGCGGGGCCTGCAGAGTATAAACACAGGCTGCACGAGCCACGGCAGCTGGACACATCTCTGCTGCTGCTGCTGCTGCTGCTGCTGCTGCTGCTGCTGCTGCTGCACACTCTGGAAGTACCATTCCTCTGCTCCTGTCACACAGTCAGAGCAGCCATGGCCATCAGCAGAGCCAAAGTGGCCATTGGATTTATGGTGGCAGGGAGTCTGACGGTGGTTTTTGGAGCCGTTCTGCTGTTTGTGGGACCTGCGGTGATGAAAGACCAAATAATAAAGGTGAGTCATAATCTGAGTGACAAATCAGCCAATAAACAGTCAAACAACGTCTGTTTCCTGCTTCTTTGCAGCGTTTGGGGGCAAAAAAAGACTCATAATTTCCTCTTTTTCTTTGAGCAAAAGCAAATTATTCCACATGTTCCCCACAGTGAAGGAGTGGGTATTTAAATCCACACTGTGTTTTTGCATATTTACCCTGTAACTTTACTGATTACTATGCAGATCCACTGACTGCTGCACCCTCACGGACACATTAAGGCTTCCAGTATCGATCAGCGTCCTGTTTTGTTGTAGTTAATGTGTCACCTCTGCTCAGTGATCGGTGTTATGCATGCAGGTGGTGTCAATTAGGCGCTAAAAACAAGAACAGCGAGTTTTTCCTGCTAAATTCACGCATTTAGGAGGCTGAATGCAAAGAATCTAGCTCTCTTTTTAATTTATTTGACTTTATTTGTATTTTTTTTTTACAATATGCAACTGTTTGTTTGCTGATTCTTGGTTATTATATGTCAAAAATACCCTACATTTGTGTTTTATCACTGGTGGAAGAAGTTTTTTTGATAATATATTAAGTAAAAGTAGCAGCAGGACACTTTAAAAATACTCCTAATACAAGTAAAAGTACCAAAAGTAAAAGTATTAATGAAGCAGAATGGTATTATATTATTTGGATTATATATATATCTATATGATATTTTTAATCAAAGATCATATTTTGTGTGTGTTAAAGTTTAATTTGAAAAGTATTCAGCTTTAGATGGAGTAAATATATTCCCTCTGAAATGCAGTGAGGTTAAAGTACAACGCAGAAAATACTCCAGTAAAGTACTTTAACCATCTCATCGACGCCCAAAGAGGTAATATTATCTGATATGTTGCACAAAAAGTCCATAAATTGATCAGATTTGTGCGTCAGAGCTGTTTCTTCTTCTCTCCCATCAATCATGTGCCGACCTCTCAGATTTATCTGGTGACCCTCTGGAGGGCCTCGACCCCCAGGTTGACCAGCGGTGGTATGCAGCTACATAACCAAGTACTTTACTACAGTACGATCATGAAACACTTCTGTTATACTTCTTCTCTACCGGCCCACATTTCAGAGGGAAATGTCACATGTTCTGCACCCTACATGCTCCCCATTTCAGTTACAGTATATTTTTACACAAAAACATGATGTACTTCTATGATATACTGCAGTACTGTGCTTGTAATCCACCCAGTAGTACACAGAGAATCTAAAACTGGCTCCGTATTGACAAACTACAACAGTAAAATGTATTTGTTAGTGATAAAAAACAGAATAATATCATACTCTATATAATAACACTGTCAAATGGGCCATTCTGCACAATGAGTACTTTTACTGTTATACTTTAAGTACAAGCTACTTTTACTTCAGTAACATTTTGAATTCAGGACTTTTACTTATAGCAGAGTATTTTTGGACTCTAGTATTTTTGATTATAATTAAGTAACTTTCTGATTTTAGGACTTTTACTTGTAACACAGTATTTATATACATTTATATGTATATATACACACACACACACACACACACACACATACATACATATATATGTATGTGTGTGTGTGTATATATACGTACATATACATATATACATATATATACATATATATATTATTTTTAGACTGTAGTCTAGTATTTTTACTTTTACTTATACTCATAACAGAGTATTTTAGACTGTAGTATTTTACTAAAATAACAATAAATTCAGGACTTTACTTCTTAGACTTTTAATTTTTAGACTGTAGTATTTTTACTTCTACTTAAATAACATTTTTAATTCAGGACTTCAGTACTTTTACTTCACTTGTAACAGAGTAATTTTTAGACTGTAGTATTTTTACTTAAGTAACATTAAATTCAGGATTTGTAATCGAGTATTTTTTTTAGACTGTAGTATTTGTACCTTTACTTAAGCAGCCTTCAGTACTTTTACTTATACCAGAGTACTTTTAGACTGTAGTATTTGTACCTTTACTTAAGCAGCCTTCAGTACTTTTACTTATACCAGAGTACTTTTAGACTGTAGTATTTGTACCTTTACTTAAGCAGCCTTCAGTACTTTTACTTATACCAGAGTACTTTTAGACTGTAGTATTTGTACTCTTTGTATCTGGAGGGTGAGAGTTCTTCTTCTACTGCTGTAATCTGGGTGTCCAGTGTGGAGATAATGAGCGGTGACTGCATTTCCCAGAATCCTCGGCGCAGCGGAGGAGGGAGAGGAGGAGAAAGGGGGGGTTACCTGCAGAGTATAAATTGAGCCAGTATGGCAGGCAGTCATCAATATCGATCAGGAGTATTAATAAGGCGGCTGGACCGTTTATCAGCAGCTGAAGCGACGTCGTTTGAAGCTCGGACGCTTTTGTAGTTTCTCCGCTAGCTAGCTGCGTGTAGCCGAACTGTTAGCCGGACTCAAACAAAGCTAACTGTCCCAATAACACCGACTGTGAGCTGTCAATAACCACCGATGGCAATCAATAAAGCCAAAGTAGCTGTCGGGTTCATCGTGGTGGGCGTCCTCATGGTGTTTTTCGGGACGGTGCTCACCTTTGTGGGACCGCTAATCATCGATGACCAAATAGTGAAGGTAAGCAGCGTCCTGTCACGGATCTTTAGCTGGTTTAAAACCAATGTTTTCGTGCTGAGTCAAGTTTTAATCACAGCCGAAGTGTCAAAGTTCTTCAAACGGCCACGTGAGAGCAATAATAAATGATAAAAGACGCGTGAAAGCAAATAAAAAAGCTTGTAATTAATTAGATGAACTTTTGCGAATGGCAATTCAATATTCACGAGTATTTGTCTCATAAACAAAGCAACATGTGCAGTGCAATGTAAAGGCTGTGCAGAACCCCGTTATAAAAACATGTGATTTAATGGATTATTGATTATAGATGTGTTGGACAGCAAGAAAAGCGCAGAGTAGATAAATCTATTTAGATTTAGATTAATAAGGACAGAGTTCAGAGTTAAAAAGTCCTCGTGTTTTATGTCAATTCTTCTCTTGTGTCTTATCTAATCTGCTGAGATAGGTCAGTGTTGTCCTCTGCAGGAGCTTCCTTAGGTAAGCAGAACTGGCATCAAAATCCATGATGTTCAGGTCAATAAGGCAACTTAAGTCAAAGTTCTCACGTCCGCACACAATAATCCGGAGGTGTGATTGATGAAAAATGTTCTATAAAGGGTAGAAATTCAGTGTAAAATGATGCAAAGTGTGTATATATTGTGTATATGTGTGCATATGAGCAGTAGATGTTGGGTGTTTCATCAGGGATTCCTCCTTTCATTCAGCTTAATCTGATGCTTTTTGTAGAATTAAAAACTTTCAGTTCTGCTGCAGTGGAGAAATACAACAAGGAGTTTGTCCGATTGTAAGACTGTGAGAAGGTTTTCTTATCTTAAAGAAATCTCTTCAAGCATCACTGAATTATTCATATTTAAATGTTGAATATCATGTTAAAGTATACACATTTGACATCTTTGTAAGATTTGCTGCTTTTTTCTGTTTTATAGAACTTTTAATAGTTTTAGTTCAGAGTATGAAAACAGTTTGAAGGCGTCAGCTGTGATGGATGTGTAATAAAAAGATAAATGTAAGTCAGAGCAGCTGTAGATTAAACACACATGTTAACTTCCTTCCTGTTTACATCCAAAAAGATGCTCATTTGAAAAAGCTACTCAGGCTCAGATATGATGCTGAAATAAGGAATTAAACCAAGTTAAAACTCAAATAAAGTGACTGGACACAGTGTTTGTATTGAATATTAAGTGTATATGTTTGTTTGGTGCCATTCAGACTTTATTAGGTTACAAAATTATTAGTTTTTATGCAAATATACCAACAATTTGCTGGTTCCTGCCTCTTTAAATGTAAAGTTTTGCTTTTCTTTAACATGATGGTCTGTTGTCTGAACATCTAAGAAATGACACAGGTGATTTTTCACAATTAAAATTGGCTAACGGAGACAATAATGGAAGTAAAGGGTCGTTGCATAACTGTATAATTGTCCCCCTCATGTCAGAACACGGTGATCGACCCGAAGAACGAGATGTCCTACACCATGTGGAAGGACGTCCCCGTGCCGTTCTACATGTCCGTCTACTTCTTCAATGTCCTCAACCCAAAGGAGATCCTGAACGGAGAGAAGCCGATGGTGGAGCAGAAAGGACCCTATGTGTACAGGTAGGCAAACACCTCACCCCACCCACACACACACACGCACACACACACACACACACACACACACACACACACCTCCCTGCACTTCATCTCACTCCACTTTGTCCTGCAGCCTCTACATGTGTTGCAAGATGTTGCCATCGATCGTCTCTGCTTTGGATGTTTCGATTCTCCCACTAATCGTCTAATAAGATGTTTTCATTGAAATTTAGACGACCTGTCCTCATTGTCTCCATCCATCCGTCCATCGTATCCCATATAGATGTTACCCAGACTGGCCGTATGGCGCTGATGTGATGAAGCAAACATGTGTTTTTTATGTCTGATTGGCTCACTTTTGGGAACATTGTGTACTGCAGTTACAATATGTAGGTCAATCTACAGACTTTCCCCAGTGCCCTACTGGGGAGCTCTCCAAATGTTATGCAACTATGCCATATGTAGCGTGAGGGAGAAACTGGGGGCAGCTGAATCTGTACATTCTGTATTTTACGCTCTCCTCATTGTCGGCAGCATGTGCTGACCTAGATTCTGACTAACTGAAGAGGGATGTGGACGCTGGAGCTGCAGCAGAAGGACTTTAGTGTTAAACTCACACATTCAGAACCTGCTCTTTAGTAGTTTTGAAGTTTATTTACAATGTTCAGGGAAGAAAGGTGGCAAATAATGATGGAGGGGGGAAAGTTGTTAAGTGTGTGGTGTCGTTTAAGCGACAGTAGTCGTCACACGTTTGATTTTAATTATTTAAATGTGTTTTTAGGGCTTCAGAAGATGGTTTTAGCTCCAGGGCTGAGAGAGAGTTACCATTCAACTGAGTCAGTTACAGAGAAATATAAATAAAAATGTGAAATAATGAGCCACATTCAGAGATCATTTTTACAAGCAAACACACAGAATGAGTTTTGCATTTATTTCAGCACCATCCAGCACGTATGATCCCACACTTTGGACTCCCTGTCCGTCTCTTAACTATAATAATAATAACTGCAGCGGCCAGCTGTGAAAACACTGATGTCTGTCCGTCACCGAGTGTCACCGCTTCTTTTGTCCCTTCTTTCAAATTAAAAGCACTCTAGGTTTTCATACACGGTCCAGCCGTGTTGGTTTTGACCTAATTTTGACTTTTCTTTTGTCCTGTAACCAACAAAAACTTGGTGAACTGAGACTTTTCTCGTCACTGCACACAAAAGTTCAGCCATGCTGCTTTATGTAATAGATTATTTTGAAAGGGTGCCGATGGTGTTACTCTTTGTATTTCTAAGCAGAGTAGAGTAAAATTGTAATGTCCCAGAGGGGCAGTATCAGCCAATAAAAAATGGTCAATAAATCCTGTGAAAAACCAATAATGTGGTAGAGCCGCTCCGAATACTTTCAGCTCATTGGTTCTTACTGAAGACATAAATCAAAAGACATTAATAACAATAAAAAAGAAGAAGGCTCAGTAATTTATTTAAGCTGCTGCTCACTGTAGGTTTTAATCAAACAAACAGGAGGAAATGGTGCATTTGGGGACTATTTTCAGCGGTGGATTAATTCACATGTGGTGCTCTAGTGAGTATTTGGGGCAGGTGTGTGTGTGAGTGTTCATGGTGATGAAGAAACAGCCAGAACATCGGTGAGGCTCCCTGATGTGGTTTTTAAGCTTATGGTTTCATGTAAAGATGTTTTTATCCAGATTTCTGATTCAAAATATAAACATGTTTCTCCTTTTTTTCCAATTAACAGAAGTCAAAGTTCTCTCTTGTTAAAAACACAAGCAGCTGTTAAATTGGTTTTCATCTGGAAGTGTTTTGAACAAAGAAGGTGAAGCTGGAAATGGGACAGTTTTTGCTGCTCTGGACACTGGGGCTGAAACTAACCATCATTCTCATTATCAATCATTTTCCTGATTAATCGATCAGTTGTTTGGTCCATTAAATGTCTTCCCAAAGCCCGGGGGGGGGCGTCTTCAGATGTCTGGTTTTGGCCACAGATCAGAAATGTTCAGTTTATTGTCACAGAGGACAAAAGAAACCAGAAAATATTCACATTTCACAAACTGGAATCTGAGAATTTGAACATTTTCTAGTCAATTGATTATCTGCACCTCTGCTGGACACGTGTTGGTCGGTGCTGCAGAAGTGCTGAGGTCTAATACGCAGCAGACTAATAACAGGACTATTATTGAAGCGATTTATTCTTCCTTTCGTCTTTCTTATCTGCCGTCGTCCTCGTTATCGCTTTATCACATCAGAAGGATCCTGTGTACAACGTGTACCTTGACCCCGAGCGTAGACCTTGTACACAGAACCTTCATTTTGTCTGCATATTTTCTTTTGCCAGCAAAAGAATGGTGGTATAACAATGACGGCCCCGGTTATGTAAAGGCGTGTGCGGGTCATGTTCTGTGCCTGATGCTTCTGGACAGATAAAGTCGTGTTTGTAACGTTTAGAATAAAAGTACAGAACTTTATTTTTGCCTTGTTCTTCCAGGAAGCGCATTCAGAAAGACAACATCACGTTTCACCCCAACAACACGGTGTCCTACAGGGAGTACAGGCGCTACTTCTTCGAGCCGTCCATGTCTGCAGGCAACGAGTCCGACGTCGTCACCATCCCCAACATGTTGGTGCTGGTGAGGCCAGGTTTCTCTATCGCACATTTCTTTGAGTTCGCTCTCGATCGTCTCCTCACTTTGTCTGCTGTGTTCGCCCTCCCCCATCTGTGTTTTCAGGGCGCAGCGGTCATGATGGAAAACATGCCCTTCGCCGTGCGTTTAATGATCAGCGCAACCTTTAAGACTTTCAAGGAGGGGCCCTTCCTGACCAAGACAGTAGGGGAGCTGATGTGGGGTTATGACAGCGGACTGGTTGATTTCCTCAATAAATACCTGCCCGGCATGCTGCCCTCATCGGGAAAGTTTGGCCTCTTTGCTGAAGTGAGTGCGGTAAAACGGTTTGTAAAAATCTTTTTATGGCCTTTATGCCAGAGAGGACCGCTTGGAGAGAAGTGTGTGTGTGGAGAAGGTTCCAGATGTGTACCAGCGACAAAACGTTTATCCAGATTGTACATTTTTCCTGGAGCCCTTAGGAAACAGAAAATCCATTTTCGGCGACTTAAACAGCCAGATTTGCAAAACTTTTTATTTCCAGTGTCTCAGATGTGAAGATTTAATCTCTTCTCTGTTTTCTCTGATTGTAAATTGAATGTTTTATGGCTTCTTGTGCTCTGTGGGATTGTGTGTGTTTCATTCTTGGTCAAGCAGATGACCAATGTTGTTCATCTCTTGTCTTTTTTTATTTAGTTCAACAACTCCAACACTGGCCTGTTCACCATCTACACGGGACAGGACGACATCAGGAATGTCCACAGGGTCGACTCGTGGAACGGCATGACGGAGGTGAGATGTCGGCATGACGCCCGCACGCTCACCTGTTTGTTTGTCGTGTCCCCACCTGACTGTCCTCTGTGCTCACAGCTGAACTACTGGAGGACTCCTCAGTGTAACATGATCAACGGAACAGCTGGACAGATGTGGCCTCCCTTCATGACCGAGGAGAGCACGTTACCTTTCTACAGCCCCGACGCCTGCAGGTGAAGGTGTCTTCACTCTTTCACAGTTCTCCCTCTCACGGTTTTGCACACTTCTAAAACCCTTCTGCTTGTCCTCAGGTCCATGGAGCTCGTGTACCAGCGGCCCGGCGAGATGAAGGGTATCCCTCTGTATCGGTTCGTTGCTCCCAAGACGCTGTTCGCCAACGGGACGGACTACGCCCCCAATGAAGGCTTCTGCCCCTGCAGGCAGTCCGGTCTGCTGAACGTCAGCAGCTGTCGCCACAGTGAGTGCAGACAGACACACATTCAACTGTGTTATCTCTTAAAGGGACTTTTTTTTTTTTAAAGTGGGGTTATACGATTAATTTCTCCATCGTCGGTGTGTTACTAGAGTGGATGGATGGATACCTGCAGTAGTTTGGAGCACAGATGCTAAGCAACGTATTGATTTAAGTCTTTCACTGCTTCACGTTGCTGTCGGACTGCATTTAAAACCATCTCTTTTCCAAGCCACCAGACTCCATTGAGAAAAACAGTAATTTTACCTTGCTGAACACTGGAGTTTCTGGTCTAGCTGCTGCGTCTCAGTGTTTTTTTTTTTTAAAGGGTTAGTTCAGATCTGAAGTAACGTGTTGGATTACAAAAAGTCACTAGACCAGAAAATCCTGTGTTCTGCAGGTCTAAATGACCTTGATGACTTTTCTCAGTGGAGTCTGGCCAGCGTCACTTCAACAATGTGAAGACCTTCTTCCTGCAGACTCTGCTTTGCTTAAAGGAACATTTCACTTAGAAAAGAGAAGTGAAGGTGGAATAAATTTGATTTAAATTAAGTTACTTCGCATATGGTTGCATGCAAATACCTGATGTCCTTATCAGTGATCAGTGTATTTTAGGCCTGGAATATATTCACCGCTTCATCTTCTCGACTCTAGAACCGCCATGTTCTCACAAAGAAGCGTGCACGGCACTTTTCCACTGTGGTTGAACTGTGATTGTGGTCCGGATGAATAACTGCAGTGTTTCCCGTCTGTTTCGCAGACTCTCCGGTCTTCATCTCCCAGCCTCACTTCTTTAATGCCGATCCTGTGCTGCTGGACTACGTGCAGGGCCTTAATCCAACTGAGGACGAGCATGGCCTCTTCATAGACATTCACCCAGTAAGCACACACACACACACACACACACACACACACGTGAATCCAGCCTACAAACAGATTAAAGCCAAATTCCAGAGTGAAATGGAATACGTGGGTGTGTTATAATAACGAGATGGACTTCAGCTGAATCTGATTGCTCAGACAGTCAGAGCTGGAGAGGACTGTTCGCCTCGATCCACACCTCCTGGACCCCAAGGTTTTAATATTGTCTCCCGTTTATTTATACCTGAGCTCTACCTGTAATAATTATCTCATATTTCCTGATAGAATTACACCTTAGAAAATGTCTGTTTTCCCTTGAATGCTCCACACAAGGTGAGGGTTGAACTAGCTGTGTTATTAGCTGAAGGCAGAGTGGATGTGTGGAACAGGTAACGACAGAACAGGTAACATCTGGCTGTTTTTGTGCAGCTGTTTTCGTCTGTGCTTGAGGCCCAGTGTGGTCATCCTGATTACATATCACTGACCTGCAAACTTTGCACTGACCTGCCAACTTGTGTGTGTCAAGGTCAAGTTTTTATCTCTTTGGGTCTCAGTCAGAAGAATCTCTGAACGTTTGCCCCCGATTTTTACCTCCCACTGCTGTATTTGTGCTGATCCATCCCTAAACTCTTTAAATACTTGTGTTAGATCTTTGAAACATGTCTCAATACATGTTGATCGATGTTTTTATATAGATAATGTGAACTGGGTTTAATAATACACTCACTTGTCCACAATCCTGCACCACTGTACATCAAGACAGACAAGACAGACCGATACATGAGAATATATTTTATTGCCCCCTGTTGAAGCCACTCTGCTACAGCCAGCGTCTTCAGGTCAAGCTAATCATCATCATCATCATCATCATCATACAGATAATACAGCAATAATAACTGCAGGTGTCTTTATACACGCAGGGAGAAGTCAGTGTTCAATGGCAAACGGGAACATTTATATGTAAAATTAAAGTAAAATACAAACAGCAGGATGAAAACTTAGTGGAAGTACATAAGTGTACATAAAATAGAATAGAAATCTAATTGAATGAAGTGATTATCTCCATGCACGGTCGTAGGAGAAATGAACTCTGCTCAATAATGCAGTAAAAAGGCTCCAGTGATAATTACATCGCAGTAACGGGGGGGTTTGATGCAACACTGCCATGGTCCAGCTTGTCCAGCAACTTATGCAACTCTGCTTGTAAAGAGTGCGATAAGGTAATTGGAAATTACAGTTGTTTGTGAGTAATGGGTTATTATCTACTTTCTATGGCTCCAATAAACAATCAGCTGTGATAACACGGCAGGTGTTGCTGTAAATGTGCGTTCTTACAAAGTTCATACTGGAGCTACAGACGTTTCACAGTTATCCCAAATAAAGGTGCCCTCAGCAGGGTCAAGCTTTTCTAACTGATATCACGTTCCAATTTTCACTTATGTGAAAGAATCTTAAAATAAATTCATGGACATCCACATATGAAAGATGAGGTAGAGGATACAGGAAGCAGGGAAACTAAAAAAGAGAGGTAACATTTTCAAAATAAAAGAAATAAACGTTTTGTCCTGAAGGTTCAACTTAAGAGCAGCCGAGGGTGCTTCATGAGATGGATGGATATACATCTACAATTTTATTATGTTTCTTTTTTCAACACATCAAATTATAAAGAAATAATCCGTGGATGTTAAAATCACCACATCACCTGTTTAATGTGCAGTTATGTTATGAATAAAAGACGTGGCGGCTCAGTTTGGTGGTTGTCATAAGCCCGGCTTTTATCCACATGTACATTTTAATTGACTTTCCAGAAATTGGCAAAAGAAAATGTTTATTATTTATTCCATCCACTGTTGCTGGGCGGATATTAGGAGCTGTTTAAGTAAAGTTGCAGGTGGAGCCAAACCGGTGAGATTTAAAAGAGCTCCGGTCAAAGATCAAGTGATGGAAACCAGACACTTCTCTTGGTTTCATGCAGTAATCTGAGGAAGGTTACAGCCTCCTCATCTGATGCTCTCGTCATTTAACCACTTAAAAACCTTTTAGTGCTTCTTATCATCCGTTGTTCTGCACTAATTGATCCAGCATGTTAAAACAGGCTGGAGGTGCATCTCTTGTGAGACGTTCTGGCTCCTCAGTTTTCCAGGTGGACGACCGCTGGCTGGAACAGCAGCTGGTTTTGGGAAGTGATGGACAGAGCTGTCGCTGTAAATCCTCCTTTGGCAGGAGCCACGGCTCGACTCGAGTGTTTCGTCGACGCGAGCGTGGTGTCAATAACTGGTCGTTTTTATATCAGTTAGTTTCCTTCAAAGGTCATGCTAGGTAGATGTTTATGTTGGGTAAACTTTATGATCCCAGATTGGGAAATTCGGATGGTCAAGGTGCAGAAGGACAGAAAACAGTCATAAAAACAGATAGAAATACAAAAAGACAACGTGCAGTCCTCTCTGCACACACAGGGAGCAGTCTGTGTTCACCACAGGGGTGTGAATTGTAATTTGTTAAAAGCAATCAGTCACTCAATAAAAATAAGTCCATAAAAGGGTTGAGAGAGTTTAGAATATATGATGAGTGGCCCATAAAACCACGACCGTCGTGTGTGTCAGCACTTTTTTCCTGCTGCTGTTTGGCACTGCCACTTCCTGCATGCTGCCCCTCTGGTTTATCTTCAGCCTCCATCCTCCTGACTTCAGCCCACATAAACTTTCTTATCAGAGCCACATGTCAACAAGTGAGCTCTGTTTTTATGGGCATGTGACCGGTGACGGTGTGGTGCACGTTTGCATTAACATGCTCCTAGTTTGAATACGACCGCAGGCTGTGTGACGACCGGAGGACAGCTATTCCCCAAATTATAAATTCCTTATTTGTAGCGTCAAATTTCTGCTAAATGGCCAACATTTTTTCATCTTGGCATGGACTATTTGTAGAAAACAAAGAGTTTATTCTTCACAGCTGGTGCAAATCAAACAAATTGCTCAGCCTGGACTGATTTTCATGGACATGGCAACAGTGGTTGTTTGGTCACGGGTAAGAAGGACCAACGGGGCTTTGAAGGGGGGATACAAACTGTTGGCTCAGTGCTGCAGTGCTTTTGTTGTTGCCAGACGGCACACACGGTTATGACGGTCCGGTGAAGGCAGGGACACGTATAGGACAGTTTTGGTGATGATGATGATGATGATTTGGGTGTGACAGTGGGAGGGACCAAGTTGGATCTGGTCTGAGAAAGTTATTTGACTGGTTTATTTACTCAGGCTTCAGGTTGATGCTCCTTCCTGACAAAGACTAAAGGCTAAATCCCACCGAGAGCATCTGCGACGTGTTCTGGCTGCATGACGAGCACTGCGGCTCATCGTGCCCACCAGTTAAAGCTCCAATTCCACCAGAAGCACCGCAACGTGTCTTTAGAGGCGTCCAGGAGGCGGCTCGGCGCTCCGCTTGAAATGCAGGCCGGGTTTATTTGTGACAGAAGCCACGGGCCGGTCACGTCAAGCAGTACGGAGCAGAGAAAAGGGTCCATTTTCAAAATAAAACACTCTGTCCAGACTTCCGATGATTGTTCATCCGAAACCAACCCAATCAACAAAATGTGAGCAAGTCAACAAGCCGCCTGTGAAACGGTGCGTAAGACGGAACAAACCGGAACGTGACCGGAGGAATTTCAGGGTAAAAGTTGTGTGGAAAGTTGGTGGAAACGATCTTTATGTGATAATTACGTGTGACTATTTAAGGCCGGAAACGCCGTCCAGACACATTACACTAAAGTACACACAGGTTTCCTGCTCGCAAACAATCGAGGATGTGTGTGCAGCAGGGGAGCCATAAGACGTCCCACTATGTCGTGATGGCTGATGTTCGGAGACATTAGTTTTAAAGAAAGCAACTTGTTGGAAACTGCTTTTCAGAGCTAAATTTACCTGCAGTTTTATTACCAGTTTATTATCAGTGGAAAGTAACTGAAGCCAGATTTTACTAGTTTACGTCTCGTGCAAATTTGCATGTTTGTAATCTCATAATAAAAGTACTTGCAGACAGAAAATGTAAAACATAAGTACTTTTTAATTGGTTTTCACACAATTAGTCCACAGCGCAGCCTTTAAATGATTATTTTAGGTTTTTTAAAAGCGTTTTACTTCAGTTGTCTTCAAATAGTCGCAGTACAAAAATGCTCAGTGTGCATCAGACATCTCAAAAACAAAGAGAAACCAAAGTAAAATTAGCCGCTGCTGTTAGAACTAGTAAAGTAGTTGAGAGAGAGAGAAGCTGAAGCCACAATAGAAATGTCTTTTTTCAACAAAATACAGCATCTTATTTCTTAGTAAATGATCACTTATCCTATAAAATACATGCCCATTTCAAAGTAATTGCTAAAGTACCATCTGCTAACTATTCAGATGAGAATCAGTGTCGTTAGCTTCGCTCTGGATGTGAAAACCATCCATGTTTCTCCTTTTTAACTGTTCTGTGTAGAAAAGGTTGTCTGAGTCTCGGGAACATTTAATTTCCTGTAGGTTAAAGGAGTAAATGCTTGATTTCCGGCTCTCGCTCGCTGCTCTTCACCATATGAGAGTCTGGTATTTGTGTAGCTGAAGGGCCACATGCCTGAGGAGGAAACATAAGTGCAGAGAACACTTATGATGTCCATGTGTACAAATAGTGTTTTATTATCTACAGTATGTTACGATTCCAAGCTGCTGGGCCGCCGTCCAGAACCTGAACCAGATATTTTTGGTCAGGAAGACGGTATGAAAGCAGCCAGAGGCTTGTGGTGAATCCACATTTCAGAAACTCCACAAAACGCTTCCTGGTTCGGTGATTAGTGACTTCAGTCCTCTGGGTCTGGACTGAACCGCATCACAGTTTGTTCTGCCAGAAGAGCAATCAGGACGGGATTAGCTGTCCTCTTCAGCGATCACCTATTATCATCGTTATCAGTGCAGTTTGGGAAAACACAGCCTCACTGTGTTCTTGTTCAGACCAAAGAAAAGGTGAAACAACC
The DNA here is from genome assembly GCF_042242105.1 of Pempheris klunzingeri. NCBI lineage: Eukaryota > Metazoa > Chordata > Actinopteri > Acropomatiformes > Pempheridae > Pempheris > Pempheris klunzingeri. The sequence goes on from NC_092030.1 coordinate 21,179,495, forward strand.
AAATGAAAGTTATAGGAACCTATGCAAGCTTACAGTAATTAGTTACCTTTGTGTCTTCGTTAATAGTACCCGTTCTGTTTGACTGCACAACACATTAATGCATTTAATCACAAATTAATTTAACTTAATAAAACATTTTTTCAATTTTTCTGGGTGCCGTTTCAACCTTGTGTCCATCAACAGTCCAGCAGTTCGTCTCTTCCCTGTTTCAGCATTAAAAATGTCCCCCTGTGTGCAAAGCCGGCTCCACAGAAATGTTTTCCCCAGTTTGCTGTTGACGAACTTGAGGAAAAAACCTTTTTGTGGTGAGCTGGAACGACGACTGTGAGCCAGACCTGCTCGCAGAGCGTCACTGCTGGACTCTGCTAAAGCTCATGTGGCAGAATGGGAGCAACTCCCTGACTGAGACTGAAACCAGAGGAGTGGAGGCTGTTAAAACACCACATTGGTGCTTTTCAAGCTACGTCAGGCCGCGTGTGGCTGAAATATCTCAACAAATATCATTAATGCAGTCTGAGGATGAATCCTAATGACTTTAGAAAGAATCACTCGGGCTTTGGATCGGGTCTCTGCCAAAGGTCTGTTGGTGCCGGAGCCCTCAGGCGAATTATTTAATGTTGGATTGTAGTTTGTAAAAGATTCACACACACACGAGGATTTCCTTCTTTTGTTACTGTGCTTGGTTATATATTTTTATTCTTATTTTAATGGTCGGGTGGAGATTTAAACGTTCCATATCTATAAGTGGGCACCGTGTGAAGTTTTTATGTGCGTGTCTTTCCAGCAAACAGGTGTCCCGCTGAACGTGTCCATCCGTCTGCAGCTCAACCTCTACATGAAGAGAGTGTCGGCGATTACGTAAGGAAGCTATTCCCCAAACTACTACGACGCCATTAACATTTGTCATGTATTGTGCTTATGTCTGTTAATTGTTCAATATGACAGCAGTGTTAGATTTCCTGCTTTTCTTGTCATTCACGCTGTAACCTTGGCGTTTAAGGCTTGAATACTTTTGTCCTTGCAGGGAAACTGGCAAGATTTCTGAGGTTGTGATGCCGATGATCTGGTTTGAGGAGGTAAGTCATTAAAAGTCCATTTTGAAAATACAAACCTTTTTGTTTAGTTTTTTTTTTTAAAGGAGTGTTTGCAGAGAGGCTTCACATCAGATTCAGGCGGTTTTGGTGCCCATGAAAGAGGAAACGGTTCCTCCTTCAGTCCCAGAGCTGCCAGTGTGTCATCATGGTTTTTACTGTCGTGTTTAATTGCTCCTCGGATCATTTATTTATTTTTTTTTTGGTGTGTGTGTTTTACAGTATTTCACAATTGCTTTGCTTCGGTTTTATCTGCAGCTGGCAGAGTTTGCAAAGCACAAAATGTTCCACTCCTCTGGCGTCGCACTCTCATACAGAATGAAAACAAAATGAAAACATCTGGTCAAATCAAATTAGGTTTTACGTTACATACTGCAAGTTTATCAGAACATTGTGCATACTCATCACTGAACTTAATTTGTTAAAATAATATGAAGTCATGCTGAGGAACTGTAACTAATTCTCACAAATGATGAGCTCAGCAAGTGAAGCGTATGCAGAATCCAGTCTTAGATTAAGATTAAAACTTTAATTTGAATTATTCTGACTGTAGAGTACATCTACACTCACACGAGACAAACGGGTGATTTTATCTTTCTGTTGCCGTCGACCGCACAGAGACAGAAAACCTCAGATATTCACATCGCATAACAAAAATAGTGGTGGAAGAAATAAGTGAAAGTAACAATATAATAGTGTATAAATACTTCCAGGAATGAGGATTTAAATCCTTTAATTTAAAGTAGGATCATCTCAGAATATCCATCATGCATATTATTATAATTATTGACTAAAAACGGATAAGAACTTGAAAATAAATCGGGTAAATTGATAAAAAGCTGAGAAGCACGGCCACAGTTGGAGCTGGAACTACACTGCTGGGCGGCTTTTTCTATATAATAACACACAATCACTTGTTAGTTGATGCATGTTTTGCATTAATAATGTGCAAAGTAAAGCTGTCAAAAAATAATAATGCAGTGGAGTTTGTCTTCAAATGTCAGCGGTGGTAGAAGTATTAAGGAGCATGAAATGGAAATACAAAGCTGCACTTTACATCCCACTGCTGTCAAACACACAGTCGGCTGCTGTGATTAGAGATACTGTAGTGCCGATCGATCAGGGGCACCTGGTTGCTGATGGTGAGGATGTTTCGACGTGTGTAAATGACATGTCCACTCCACTCTGACTTTTCCACACTTATCAATATTGTCTGCTTACCAATGCAGACTTCAGATTACCAGTTCAGAATTAAACAAACAAACCTAAAACACCACGACACGACACGGTCTAAAACTTCATCAGCCACACCTGGGGGGATCACCTGGCTGATTATATGCCCTCTCACAATTCACAGCAGGGAGGCCCCCAGTGGTGGGAAGCTCCCAGCAAAAATGAACAAAGGACTCTAATGAAACACATGCACAGAAATGGCTCTTACAGATTCTGTTGTTCCTCGACTCTTTTCTCTGCTGCCTCACATTTTAAAATCTGTGGTTTAAAATGAGTGAAAATAATTTCAAACTCATTTGACTCACTGAAAACTAGTGCCGATGCTTCTGTAATCTGAGGGCTGAACATGTGACGGTTTATCGTGCTGAGACAATCCTGCATTTCACTTCAACCTTTGTTGTCTCTCTTGCCTCAGAGCGGCTACATCGACGGCCCCATCCTCACCACGTTCCACACAAACCTGGTCGTCCTGCCCGCCGTCATGGAGTACATGCAGTACGGCTTCATCGCCCTCGGCCTGGCCACGATAATAATCGCCGGCCTGGTGTATCACAGAGCGAAGGTAAGACGGCTCCACGCCGCGCCGCCTCGTCTGTGTCCTCACGTCTTCTTAACCGTCTGTAACTGCATGCAGCATGTAACGCATGTTCTACCACGGACAGATGGAAAGAGAGTGTTGTTTGACATTAAAGCCATTAGTCTGATGTGACTGTGTGAAATAAAGTGTGACCCATCGCTCAACACTTCACTGATGAGGAAGGAGACATCCAACATAATGGTATTATTACATCTGGAGCTCAAACAGCAAAGAAGAAAAGAGCTTTTAAAGTTTAATAATGCAGAATAAATACACCTGGGTGATATGTTCTCTAAAAATGGCATTAGGAAATAGAAGCTCTACATTAAAGGGCAGTTACACTTTATTTTATTCATCTACAAAAACAAGTCTCACTGTCACATGTTAAGACCAAAACCAACAACAACAACGTGTCAGTGTTTACGTCCGTACTGTCTGTCCCTCAGCTCAACGCTCACTGGTTCCTGCTTAAGACATGAATATTTAAAAATGCAAATCACAAATATATAGTTTCATGTTTAAAGAAGCAAACAAACGGGAGGAAAAAGTCCATTTGTTGTGGACTATTTTCAGCGGCGGATGAATCCACATTTGATGCAGCAGGACTGTGTGAGTTAATCTATATACAGTCATACTTTCCAGTTCATAATCTAATTATTCTTATATATAATAATATATGAACTGTATCTGTCCACAAACACTCACTCGGCCTGTTTTTATATTCACTCTGATGACAGCATGTCAAAGTTTAAGCGCTCTGGCTGTGACACAGGTCACATTAGAGCTTATTACTGAGGACAAGAAACAAGGGACACATGCTGCGTCAGTGTGTTTTGCACTGCTGCGCTGTGGTCTGGGGACTTTTTGGAGACTGATTTAACATTCAGTGTGTTTTTAATTATGCAGACCAGATGCACACACACACACATGAACTGTCTCAGTTAGAGTAGTTTTGCAGCAACACTGGGGGCGTCCTTAAACACACCAATAAGATAACAGGACATCTTATCAGCTGTTTCAGCCATCTGCAATATTAGAAGTGTTTTATTAATGGATGGTTTCACTTTTTGCACTTTCTTGATCAATACCGCTCTCATATGTATGAAGGTACAGCCACGAGACGCCTAGCTTAGCTTAGCTTAGCTTAGCTTAGCATAAAGACTGGAAACAGGGAAACGGTTAGCCTAGCCTAGTGGCAACATGTCTCCATGCTAAGTGAAGCTAACTGCCTTCTTCTTCTACTTTCATATTCAGCATACTGCTGTGATGATGGTGTTGATATTCTCATCTACCACCTGATCAATACCACTGCTGTGTCTGTAGATATGTAGTCAGAAGTGTTAATGTCTGACGATCAGTCTCCTGAATGTCCTTTAATATCTAACGCACAGATATAACAGTGACATCAACTGGATGGATGTCTGCTAGCTTAGCTTAGCATAAACACCTAACATTTTTATTACATCTGACAGAGCTAGGCTAGCTGTTTCCCCTTGTTTCCAGTCTTTATGCTAAGCTAACTGCCTCTTGACTGCATCCTCATGTTTAGCGTACAGACATGAGAGTGTTAAAGTAGATGAACCCTTTTCTTTTAAACCAGAGGAGCTGCTGGGGACATGTTATCTGTTGGCTCGTGTCATGTGATGTGTTATGAAGCTCATTAACTGGCTGGTTTATGTTAAAATACAACTTCAGGCATAAAGTTAAAGAGTTTTCTGTTGACACAACTCTGCTGTCGTGTTTTTATGGCCGCTGATATCAGCTGCAGACAGCCAGCGGCCTGGAAAGCAGGTTGTAGACTAACAGGTTTAGATTTCTGTGACATGCTTCAGGGGCGTAGATATGATTGATTATTATCTTTAAAGGTGGTTTTCTGATGTTTTGTGTTTGCAGAGGTCTCGTACAAACGTTAACATGGCTTCCACAGTGCTGGAGAACCCTGGGGTTTGTAAAACTCTGTGGTCACCAAAAACAATCTGGTTTCAATCATCCAAATCTGAATCACTTCGCCAGGTTTTGATCTGTATTTGAATTTAAATTGTGGTTATTATCACCTTGATTTGCAGCGGAGAGCAATCAGTGCTGCAAGAGAACCTCCTCTAAACTGGAGTCTGATTTTTATTTGACATTAAATCAATTTTTCCCTTCAGCTTTATTACATTCGTAGCTTTCAGGTATAAACACTTGAGTTTATCAGCTCTTTGTTTATTCACTTCGTTGTCCTCTCTGCCACCAGGGAAAGAAATCTGAGAGTTTTGTGAATAAAGTTGGAGCTCATGCGCCAAAACATTTAAATTTAACTTCTAAAATGATGTAAAATTGCAGTTTTATTCTCGTACTATGACTTTTTTCTTAGAATTACAACTTTATTTAGTCATATTGTGACCTTTTCTCCTGAAATAGTCCTCTTACTTCTCATTAAACTACTTCATTCTTGTATTATTACGACTTTATTCTTGAAATCTCAAATTATTTTCTTTCCTCAATGTGACGCCAATACTCCCAGTAAACTGACAAGAAAAACTGCATCTACTTTGAAGATGAATTCATTGTTAAATTCTTTTTTAGGAAAACTAAATATCCTGCTGGTTGAACAGTTTAGATGTCGTGAATGAATCAGTGACTGACAGATCAGTCGTGTTGACTGATGAAGCTCCAACATTTTATCAAAACTTTCTGATTCCAGCTTCTGAAATGTGAATATTTTCTAGTTTCTTTGCTCCTTTGTGACAGTAAACTGATTATCTTTAAGACACTGAGACACTTTTTACCTTTTTCTGACATTTTATTGACCAAACAACTATTTGTGGCATCAACAGTTCAGTTCAACATTTATTATTTATCATTATTATTATTATTATTATTATTATGGCTGATTCTAGCTGTTCCACCTCTTCTATTGTGTGGACACACAGAAGTTGTTCCACTTCCTAACACACATTTTCTCTACAGATTTCAACTCTTGTCTGTGTTTCTTCTACCTGAATAAATTCTGCTGCATGATGATAAAAGGGAGGCGGTGACAAACAAACCAGATCCCTTCAAATTTAATTGCATATGAATGTTTTTAAAACAAACAAACAGGAAAAAGCACTTAATTAACCAATCACACGTCCTCTTGATTAACTGCATGGTCGAAATGAGCCCTCGCATGAACTCTAATATCTCTGCACATCCTCAATCTGAAGTAAAAGCTGCTGCTGCTGCTGGTTTGGCCTGCGTAACAACCTGAATTAAACCAGCAGCGAATTGTCGTTTTATTTCTACTTCCTGACTGGCTGACGTGTAAGACAATTTGGTCATCTTTTAGGCCTCCGATAAAGAGCTGGTAAAAGGCTCACATGACCCCCAGTCAAAGGAGAAATGTATCATGACTAATTCAGGTGGGTGCGCACACAAAGGCATACACATGTGTAAATGTACTCATTGCTTTTTGTTCATTTGTGATGAAGACGACCGAAGGAAACGCATGAATAACAAACTGTGACATTAAAACTGTGACCTACGTGTTTGTGAAGATGTGAACGATGCAGTTTTTACAATGTCGAACTGTAAGCAGCCGTCATGTTTATTATCACCACAGAGACAGACCTGTAAGATCCTGTTTAGTTTAACCACAAACAGCCGTTCTATCGCTCTCTGCACACACACCAGACTCCATTGAGAAAAACAGCGATTTTAGCTCCCAGAACACAGTGTGACTTTCCTGGTTATTTTGTTTGTGTTACTGTGTGTTTGACAAATGTTGTGTTGGCTCCGTCCTTTTAAAACCCCGACGTCACACAGTAACACAATATTCTGCTTTATATGGCGCACAGGTAGCACAGGAACAGGAAGCACGTCCAGGTTTCTGAACTTTTACATAGCCAGGACAGCAGCGCACTTGTGACAGGAAAACAGAAGTCAGAGAGTGAAATAAAAAGTTTTTTATGAGGATAACTGCTGCAAACTGCCTCCTGCCTGATGCCTGATTATTCCTAAAACTTATTATTATTTATTTAACACTCCATAACGCCGTCTTTCTTCTGGTCCTGACACAGACAAGTGAATGTGACGGCGGCGGCGCCCCAGATGAAAAGACAAGCACTTCAACCGAAGACAAAGACCCTCTACTACAAGATGATGTGGACTGACACACACACACACATAAACACACACATAAACACACACACACTGGGTGTTGTGGACTCACTGGCGATGAAAGTCATTCCCGGATGAACTGAAACACTGTCACAAGGTGCTCCGCTCAGCGCATTTTACTGAGACAAATGAAGCGTTGCCACATTTTACTGTACTGTAAAGTTTATGAAACTCTCAGCCGAGCGCCCGTGGTGAGGCTGTTGGGGTTGAGACTGTCTTTAAGGCGGAGCTCGTGAAGATGCTCTGTCACGTTTAAAAAAAAAAAAAACGACTTTTTGTATAAACGACAACAACAAAAACACTATTTCTAGTTATGTATGAGAGTTCTGAGCATTCTTTATCTGCTCGGAGTTCGATGCTCTGGAACATTTTATGGTTAACATCTTCACCAGAAGTAGAAAGAACACAGTAGAATATCGCTGTGGTAATATTATACTGTAATTTTAAAGAAATGTTTCTGCAGCAGTAACAAGGGAACCTATCAGGCAGACAAGCTCCTCCTCTGTAATGACTGCCCAGTGTGCTGTATCTTACTACTATGTGCCTTGAAGGGGAAGCTAGGCCCTTCTTTTGTATTTATCCTGGTGTCTGAATGACTGGTAGGTAGTAAAAGTGTTGGAACTGGTCCAGTAGATCACCTCAGCCAGCAGCCACGTGATCCTTTGGGACAACTGCACCTGATCCCAGTAGGTCCACTAAAAGAGCTTGTTTGATCCACTGACAGGCTCAGAGTGTTATTCTAAGTGTGTGACAGCATTATGGAAAGGATCCCTACAGAGAGAGACCTGGAAGATCCTTTTGGTTTAACCACAAACAGCACACACACCAGACTACATTCACTAAAACAGGGATTTTAGAGAACAGGACACAGGAGCTGCTGGTCTGCTGCTGCCTCCATCATTTAGTTTGTTTGTGTTATTTTGTGACTTACAGTGTTAGCTCAGATCCAACACAATATTTGTGTAACACACAATAACACAAACAAATGAACTGACTGAGGCAGCAGCAGACCAGCAGCTCCTGTGTCCTGTGAGCTAAAATCACTGTTTTTATGAATGGAGTCTGGTGTGTTTGCAGATAATGGCTATAATATCGGTATTTAATGACTTTTAAGATCCTTTTGGTTTAACCACAAACAGCCGTTATATCGCTCTCTGCACACACACCAGACTCCATTCACAAAAACAGTGATTTTAGCTCACAGAACGCAGGAGCTGCTGGTCTGCTGCTGCTTCGATGGGGTCGTTGGCTGAGACGATCTACAGGACAAATTCCACTCTTTTTATTCCTACTGGTTGTTTTAATCCCAAAAATAGTGCCACAGAGTTTATTTTACCAAAATTGTCTCGTGCACTAAGGATCATAAGGTTGAATTTGTTGTTTAGCAGAGAATCAAAAACACTCCTCCGACAACCAGTGAGTCGAGCAGAGCGGACGCACTTCTCTTTGTATACTACTGTCCTCTAAAGGTGTGAACGTACGACTTGAAATGGACGTGAATGATGCTGTTTGGCGTCAAATGCCTCTTTGTTATAAATAAGTATGTGAATGGAGAGAAACTTCAAGAAAATAAATGTGCCTTTGTTGAAATGAAAGGTGCCTTTTTGTTTTTCTACAGGAAGGTGGTGCAGGTTGGAGTAGTGTTCAACGTTTAGACGGTATATTAGAACGTCAGCATCCATCCATCCATCCATCCCTAACCTACCTGAAACTATGAATGCTAGAGAGGTTTCTACTTTCAGGAAGCTTCAGCTTTTGTTGGAACTGTTTTTAAGAGGTGTTGAATTAACTTTGTGGTCGTTTTAGCAGCTGCAGTTTGTCGTGTTGTTTCTAATCAAACTGCTCTTTTCCACCATGTTTTTATCTGAGAGGAGACTCAATATCTGAAAAATCAACTCTTCTCTCAAACCGTTTCTACAAAAACTGATCATTAAAACCTTCCTGGAGGAGAATTTATCACAGAACTGTAATTAGCTCGTCTTAGCTAATTCTACCTAACAAACTGGGAAATGGGTTTATGAGGAGATTAAAATAAAAATTAGATGGGACATCAGGCTTGTTCTGTTTAATTGTATTAAAAGTCTAAAATAATGTACTACAGGACGATGGGACAAAATGAAAGCTGCTCCAAGCAAAGATTTTATATTAAAACTAGAATTCCTTTAATAATCCTCAGGGGGAAATAGCTTTTTGTTACACACAGCTCCAAAAGAATAAGAATAAACTTCAAACACAAAAGTAAAAATCTAAATATATAAAAGTATGTACAAAAAATTATTATTACAAATGTTGTTATTACACAAAGAGTCTTATAATAATAATAATAATAATAATAATAATACCACTCCTAATGATAAGGGTGTAGTTTTATGTTTAGTGTGTCCACACCGACACCAGTGTTACAGTTGGATCCTCCTCCTATTAATTACATTAAGTTTTAAAGGGTTCTTCCACCAAGTTTCACGACTGACAGAGTCAGTCTGGTAGTTTTTCTGCAGACAGACGGGCAAAGAAAGTGGCACCACCGCTGTGGCCTCTTTAGTGGAGCTGATTATCACCAGCTCTGCAGTTTCTCCTGTCATTTGGCTCATTGTTGAGGTTTTATGGCCCTTTACAGCTGGACTTCAGTCTCACTGCTCTCATCAGGGATGTTTTTCAGGAAACGAGCTCCGATAAACACACAACAAACTCTGATTAGCTTTACAGGAAACGGAATATTTCATTTTCTTTTTCTTTTCGTTGCTTATTCAGGTGAACTTTTTAATTGTGTGCTTTGTAAATGCTGGGAAGATGTTTCACAGCCGTGTGTCTCCTGCTGAAATGTCCTTCCAGGGGATCTATAAAGTTTCACTTGCTGGTCTGAATGTGTTTCCACCAGATGTGAAGCAGATCTTTCCTGTGGGCGAATGACTCTCACACACTCAATGCAAAGACGCCAAACAATGCAAGAACGTGAAATTGCAGCGGGAGATGCAAAAGACAGACAAACATTCGCCTGGCACAGAGCTCCGTTTTCCTATAGAGAAGGTGTCAGTGAATGTCTCCTCGAGGGGAAACAGAGAAGGACAGAGCTGGAGAAAAGTCGGCGCTGATCTGTTGCTTGATTCTAGTTTTCGGTTGAAGCCTCAGCTCTGCCGTCGGCGTGTCTACTGACGCCAAGACGCAAATGTTTGCTTCACGTTTGGTCTTAAAAGTCACAAAGATTTAAACAATACCGTCTTAAAAAGGTCGTAATCAGCTGATAGAATCACTCTGTAGGACGTGAACCTTCTCTCGTTTGTTAAAACCCTAAAAATATTTAGAAAATATGCTGCCGACGTGACCTCGGCGGTCGCTGACGGGGTCACGGTTTGGCCAAAGCTGCAGGAATCAGTGATCCATCCTGTCGGGGTCAGAGGTCATCTGAATGCCACAGCGGGCCTCGGGCCTCGTAGCTGAGCAGCTCTCACTCACAGCAGGATAATGAAACTGTCTCCGTATCAAGAGGCCTCGGGGAACGTGACAGTAACTTCACATTCCTGCAGTGTCCTGCTCATGTCGGCCTCACGGAGACGTTCAGCAGTGAGAATATGCAGCCGGCTTCATGGCGTCGACCGAGCAGAGACCAGAATCCTTCTAGGTTAGTTAGTTTCACCTTGTTGGAAGTCCAACACATCAAGAGCGCCCTGATATGATGCCAAACGGGACCTGGATCCTCTTAAACCTGCTTTTCTCTTACTGTACTTCCTCAATTAGAGACCTTTAATATCTAAATCCTTCTATTTCATAATAATATTTGGTCATATTTTAGTCTGAAGATCACTTGTTTCCTGATTTGGTCCCATTTCTTGTTACTGCCTCAGTAAATATAGTTTCAGTAAAGCTTATTTTTCACGCTGGCCTTTATTAGAAACCTTTTATTTGAGGATATTCGTTACTTAGCCACGGCACAGTGTCCAGATGTGGTCGTGGAAGCTGCCTCTTGTTCTGGGTTTTGCTCCGTCACTGTTGCATCGTGGTCAAAAAGCAGGTGGTGCTTATTTTTCTTCCAGGCAGCTGGAAACTTGCCGTCTGCGTTAGACGCCCCCCCCCCACACACACACACACAGTGTTCAGATACTGTACACTGAAGTAAAGAGCAGAACATGAAATGATCTGTTCAGGATTCATTAGAATAACTTCATGGTTAGTGGGTTTATACCCACTAAACTACTGAGTGCAGCAGAGTTTTTATTTAACGCGTCATTGGTTTTATTCCCCCGTCCTGTAGTGAGCAGAGGATCCACCTGCAGCGACACCTGAAAGCTAACAGAGAGATTACACTTCACTAAGCCCACCAGAGGAGGAAAAAATTAGACTTGGAGGGTAAAAACCAAGTGGGGGGGTCCCAGGGTGACTGGCTGCAGGAGCTCCAGTCACACTTCAGGCCAGAGAAGCATTTCTGATGAAATATTCTGCTAAATGCACTTTTCAGCATAAATATTTCTCCCCGCTGCCCCTCAGACTGTTCAGACCGTCGTCTTTCAGTAAATGTGTGTGAAAACACACCATCTAGATTTGGCTCAGTTAAAATACCTGCTGACGAACCAATCAGAGGAGTTAAAGTGACTTCTGGCACCAAAAAAAACCAAGATGGCGACGCCCGTGAAGCCAAACTCGAAGCTTCCAAACACCTCTGTTATACAGTCTGTGTTCTTTCCTCAGTAACACCAGCAGCTGGTAACGAGAGCTTTTAAAAGTTCATTTATTAAATTCATTTATTAAATTTATTTATTGACACTGTGACCATTTCAAAGGCAGCGTTCTGTGTGGAAACATAAGATAAGATAAACTTTATCAATTCACTTGTCACAGCAGCTCAGTGAAGAGAAGAGAACAGAACATATAACACATAAATACACTATAAACATCCTCCTAATATACAGACTGATACTTTGCACTCAGTGAATATTATATTGAACATTATATGGATAACTGATAAGATAACACCCTGTTAAGAAACAAATGACCAGGAATGAAAAACATACATACAGTTCTAGTCGAACATCTAACAAACGACAAGAAGAAGAATGAAAGTAGTGACATTTTGTAAATAAGAGATAATCAGGAAGGATGATCATCACTGTGATGTGAGGTAATGTGGACGGCTGAAACAGGACCACATCCTGCCGGGGACGTGGGGAATAAAACGTCTCTCCTCTGCCTGGATGTTGGCCGTCTGTCGGGAGGCAGCTGCTCTTCTCCTCTTCTGAAGCAGAGCCTTCAGACTGAGGCTGCAAACAGCTGCAGCAGCCACATCTGGAGGAGAGACGATGGGTTGTTGAACGTTAAACCACGTAAACCTGCTCTGGAATAGAACACGGGCCCTCCAGTACTAACTAGGTAGTGGTTGGTGCAGTAGTTTGTGAAGTCGTACTCACTTTTTCTGACACTATGCAGTTGTTTTACAGGCTGTCGGACAGCTGGCCTGCTCTCACACTGAGCTCACTCTACAGGTCACACTGTTCTGTGGCTCTAAGCCTCTTTGACTGGGAAAAATCCCAACGAGCACGTAGATATATCGTCACTCTCCTCATCCCAAAGTACAGACTGTGCTGGTTGTGTTGTCCACTCAGGGCTCTGCTCACCTGCCTCTCAGCTGTCTGCCTCTGCTGTGTGAGCTCTTCCTCAGGAGTTTGACCTCTTTATCTTGACTTTCACTCCTCCTCATGCTGCAGGGTTGGAAGTCCAAGTCTGGGAGAATCTGTGCTGTTGGTGCGTTTATAGAAAAGTCCTCCGGTCTGGTGAACGTTTGGTAACTGACTCTGAGCTTTATTATTTGAACTGTTGGCACCACATCTGAACCTGAATCCATTTATTAGCAGCTTAGTGAAGTTCATTGCTGCAGATGATCCGCTGGAGTGTGAAACCTGTGAGGGTCAGAAACACTGGGAGCACAAACAGCTGCTTTCATTAGTGGTTTATTTATTGACATCAACAGAGGGAAACACTTTCAGCCCCTCGTTTGCATCAAGCTGCTATTTCCTGTAATGCAACTCAGTAAGTAGCATCTTTCATCCAAGTAAATGAACACTTAGATCTTCCAAACTCCTCCTGGATCCACCAGGGATCATTTCCAGGGCTTACTTCAGTGGAATCACTGCCATCAGAGGATCCTCTCAGGGAGGCCAAGTGATCCTGTGTGGATGTCGTACTTAGAGTTCAGCTTTTGGGCTCGACAGTGTGACTTTTGAGACATTTACTGGCTGAAACACGTCCAGTGTTTCCACTTGTTTTGTGTGTTTCTGACTGTGGACACATGCACGTGCAAGATGCAGCTACAAAACCTCACAGGTTTGCAGTTGAGAGCACAACGCTGTGGTCCGAGCTAGGGCGCCAGAAATGGGGGGGTGAGGAATTAGTGAAGGGGCCATGCTCCCCCACTTTGGATCACTGTGTCCCAGTTTCAATCGATCGTTCCCGCCCACTGATCCAGATCCCTCTAGGAAACCTCCAGCCCTCCCAATAACAGCAAAGATCCACCTCCCACTAACATGAACATCCTTTAACAACGACTCTTAATATTCTATATAAAGTATTATTACGTTAAAACCTTTGCTAAGTCGTCCCTGCTGGAGTCAATAACAGGCACAATAAGGCAAAAAACTGTGAAAAAGAAGAGGCACTTATTCAAATACCAGAGTTGAGAACAGAAAAACACAGCATGCAGGTTTCTGTGGTCTGAAAATGGTCCCTAAACTCTGAGTTACATCATCAGGGTTCATTTTTCAGACGTGTTGCAGCTTCACAGACGACGCTAACTACATTAAGCCGAACTTCATTGTAAAATCAGTGGAATGTCCCTTTAGTAAATGGACAGGAGTTGGATTAATTAAAAGAAGTTGTGCAGCTGTGAGACCTCAGGATGCACTTTTTGTTTTAGCAGCACATCCTCTCCTAATAAAGTTCATTAAAATCAGTTCAGTTTTAGTTTATTTAGCAGCGGTCATGCACATGGCTAACTGGAGTTAGCCATGTGGCTAATCCACGTCTGCAGCCGCTGGGCATCAAGATGTTAAATACAGTTCACTACAATATAAACAGCACAGCACAGAGAGCTAAAGCAGGACACTCTGTATTTAAGGGACGTGCTGCTTGCTATCAGAAATAATAAATCTAAGAAGCATTTGGACATAGAAAAGGCTTAAATGTGGCTTTTTTTAAATGGAGTTTGGTTAAAGACTGAAAAAGTGCTCTGTCCTCGTGGCCTCTCTGTGAGGAGACTTTACTGCCGCTCTGAAAAACACTCTTTATGGAGATCTATAGGCTCCCACTAAAACCCACAGAGCCCATAAAGCATCACACAGATCCCCTCCACATATCTGCTGCAGCGCTTTAGGTGCCTTCAAGATTCTTTGGCAAACTTCTCTCAACATGAGGGGGGGGGCGGTCTGGGGCGGCTCCCCTGCAGTGTGGCCTTCAGGGTCTGGTCTTTTTGTGTGGTTGGGATGACCGAGGCTCTGATGGAGCTCAGAGGGGAGGCTGTGCTCAGGAATGTCCCCTCACGCTCATTACACGCCTCCGTCATCAGCTCAGCAGCACCAGGGTGCATTCTGGGATTGGGGGGCTAGGTGGGGCTGTGGAGGCTCTTTAAGACACCTTTTCTCTCTGCTCCTGCAAAAACAGCTCAGAGAAAAGTTTGATGATTTGTTAACGCTGCTGGAATAAATACTATAAATCTAAATATATATTAAAGTATCACAGTAGTGTACAAATACTCCTGCTGCAGTTCCAGGAAGCTGCAGCCACGTTTTGATCCTTTAAGAAGCAACAAAAGAAATAAAAAACAACTTTATTGGCCAAGTTTGTGAACACAAGTTACTACTAATAATAATAATAATAATAGTTTATTATTAGAACTCCTGTTTAATTACCAACTTCTATTCGTGCATTTTAGCATGTATTTATGTCTGTATTTATTCCTGTATTGATTTATACATTTGTTGTTTGTTTGTTTGTAATAATGAGCAGCCGCTGGCACCGTCATGGAATAACAATAATATCATATTTATTATATTGACGAAAGAACACTTGGTATTTCATGTAAAAAAAGAAAAAAGAAGTAACATCACCTTTAGCATCACTGGACATTTCAACCGTTACATTTTTCTAAAAATATCATGAAGTTTACAGACTTTTTTTCATCATGCATTTACATCGTTGTGTTCAGTGAGCCCTGTGACACACACACACACACACACACACACACACACACACACACACACACACACACACACTCTGCACGTCTTCAGCTGATTAAACAGCTTCTCAAACACGACTTCTGGAAACGTAGTTTATGGATCAGCGGGCTAAATGATCCTGATCTTCTGCCTGCAGGAACGTATCTTTAAAGCACTTTTGGAGAAAATGATGGTGATGTTCTCGTGATGTTCTCGTGACGGATCGATGTGTGAAACCACCTCAGACTCTCAGTTCTTTCTAAGTGTTGGACTGAAACAAAACAACACCCCTAAAACAGGATCCACCCTGTGGAGGTCTGTGAGCCTCTCGTAGTAGCAGTAGAGTGAAATACGGCTCATTTGTCGACCGAACATCAGGTCTCAAACGGAGCTTTACCAAACTGAACAGAAGCATGTTGAATGGTTTAGTTACAGTCCTCCAGTGTGACGGAGAAGATGATGAAGAACAGTATTAATCTGGAGGAAGTTTCTCTTTTGTTTTTAGATACTAAGTCGTTATTTCTCATAACACTGACTTTCAGGATCTTTTTTTTTTGGAAACTGGCTTCATAACGAGGAGACTGCAGCTTTTCCTCACATTCATACATGAAACCAGCAGAAACGTGATGCTTTCTGGCTCATGTAGGATCAGTCTTTTGCTGATTCACTTGCTCTGAAGCTTCTTTGCACACTGTTGTTGACCATCAGCTTTAAAAAGTCAAATAGTGCCACACTAGAGCCACACTAAGGAGTCAGAACAACACTAGTACAGAATCATTTCTGCATATCAATGGACATTAGATCGTTGAATCTTTGATAATCAGCTGGAAGTAATTTACCTTCAGTGTTCCTCAGACATATTGGTGATATCATATCAAACCACTGTTAAAATGTGGGTTCACCCTGATAACAAACAAAAAAACACCAAGCGATAAAAAACACAAACGTATTCGTCTCGTTCTTTTGGTTTAAACACCTCGATACATAAGTCCGGCAGCAGAGAGATTACACATCACAGGCTGCCTGTAAAGATGGACGACGCGTCTCTCCACTGCACAGAAATGAAGCCAAAACATTCCAGACGTGGGCGCTGCCATGTTGCCCTGATGACGTCATTTGGAGCCAGAGTCTGTGCAGCAGAGCTTCTGGTTATGTGGCTTTAAAACAGGCAACAAGTGTCAATCATGAAGCCACACCCCCTTTTTTACAGCATCAAATAACTAATTTAACGTACATTCACGTGATAAAAACAACTAAAAATGACTGAAAGCATCTTTGGGGAACATTTATTTGACATGTACGTTGATTTTTTGCCCGCTCCACTAACATGGAGGGAGGGGGGGGCTTTAGGAGCTGTGCTGCAGTTTTGGCTTCACTTTTGGGGATCCGCCATGTCGTCCATGTTTATTATATATATAGTTTTTGTTAAACATTCAGTAAATCAGTTTGTTTCCTCCTCGTTTGGGTGAACTGACCCTTTAAAGCCTTCATCAGACTAAAAGCTTCGTATATATGGAGCCATAATAACCAGTGGACACTCCTGTAGAAAGAAAGTCTCTTACTCTTCCTCCTTGGAGCACAAAGCCGGTCAGATGTTTGATAAAACGCAGGCCGTCGTGACAGAAACATTCCCAGTTCTGGTGTAAACAGGAAGCGGAAAGAGCTGCTCCTGTGATTATCCTGCATGACAACATGATAATATTTGGTCGGACAGAGCGGTTAGACAGATCAAACAGGCCAGCGAACTCTTCCTGGACGTTGTTTGGCTGCGTTTGTGCAGCTGTTGTCTGCGAGGCCAAAATAGCTTCATTGCTCCCCCGACCGTCGGCGTGCAGAGAGCTGCAGAAGCTCCTCATGTTTCCCCGTCCTTGTCTTTCCTCCAGCGCTCCATCAATCCCTCCGTCCGTGTGTCCTTTCCCCTCTATATTTAGCCGGCCTGTGACCTGGCTGCTGCACGCTGAACTCTGCTCTGCACATTGTCAAAACAAGGGGCTAATCCTGTGCAACAGGTGCTGCAGCCACACACACACACACACACACACACACACACACTCTCTCACACACTCTTACACACACTCTCACACACTCTGAATCCGTCCCCCTGTTTCCACACAAGCTCGGCTCGATGTGACACTGTTGCCGAGGGGTCAAGAGTCAGAGGAGACGACGCCGTGTGAGGCCGACCGCAGTGTTTCTGCTGAGGTGTCGACACCAGTGGGGGAGAAATCCTCTGAACTCTCAATACTTAGTAAAAACGGTCAAATGTACCGAGCACTTCGATCCACTGGGGCAAAGGGCCGCCAGCTAAACCTGAGGGGTCGGCACATGATTAATGAGGGAGGGAAGGAGAAAAACGGTGACACCACCAATTAGGCTAACGTTGTCTATGACACCCATGTCTATTGTGCTTTATAATAGGGGTGTCAAACATGCGGCCTGTGGGCCAAAACCGGCCAGTCAGAGGGTCTGATCCGGCCCGTGGGACGACTGTCAGGTCGTTCATAGTGTTTTGTACAAAGATCATTAAACGTGAACGTTTTCAGAAGGAACTTTTCTGCACTAAAACAAAGGGAACATTAGGAGTTGTGGTTATTTAAAGGTTATTACGCTGTGACTTTACTGGTCCGGCCCTCTGGAGGTCAGACTGGGCTGCATGTGGCCCCTCACCTGAAAGGAGTTTGACCCCCCTGCTTTATAAACCTGCTCACAGCACCACGGGATTACTTGAGTTTCTGGTTTTCATTCCCACTGACGGCTGAATAACGATAACCTGACCAGGACAGCGGCGGTCCGAGCACAGCTGCCTTCCAGAGACACTCTGTTCCCACGTTGGCTCTACTCTGAGGGGCTGTCGGGGCTCTTGGGGAACATGGGCGAGCCCGAGCCGTTGGACGTGAGCTCCAGGCGGGGCTGGCTGAGGGCGCCGCAGGACGGCAGCTCCACCCTCTTCTGCTCCACTGCTGCAGGATGGACGCCGGTGGAAACGACCGTCTCCATCCGACTGCCTCGGTATATGCTCACCTGGAGGCACACATGGAGGAGCCACAGACAGATTCACTAACCTTTTCCTAATGTGTTATCTTATCTTTAAGTGTCAACCCTTTTACAAACATACGATATCACTGCACTACTATGTTTTTCAGAGTGATTCCTCAGTTTGAGGACAAAGATGAGGAGCCAGAGGCTGTAAGGTGGATGCAGCCTCCACGACGTCACCCGCTGGTCAGTGCAGCGCCGATATGAGGCCTCGAGTGTCACATTTCATCCATCGCCATCTCGGTTTGGGAACCAGAAGTGACATTCACAGTACAGGTGAGTCTGCCATTTAAAAGTCACTGTGTTTTATGCATGTGTTAGATTTTCTATAACTAGAGTGCCTCGTGGCTGCAGTTAGAAGAGACATGATTCTTAAATAAAAGACTTTAGATGAAACTCTGGACATGAATTTGGTGCATTTGAGTCCATCCGTCATCTCTGCGTACATTATTATTATTTTGTTTTTCACACTTTTAATATACACTACTCACTAAAAGTTAGGGATATTCGACTTTCAGGTGAAATATATGGAAAATGTAAAAAGTGAATGCTACAGTGATATTATATCATGAAAGTAGGGCATTTAAGTAGAAGCATGCACTGGTGATTTATTCATTTTAAACAGTTTATTGAAGAAAATCTACCAACAGTGGTAGGTATACCACAACAAAACATTTTCAGTGTCTCAATAAATTGGGACGTGGCCAAAGGACGTCCACTCCTCTCCTTTCTGTGACTCTTCCAGTCTCTGTATCACTGTTCCAACCTCCTGATGACACTCTGTGACCCTCTAAGCTCAGTGAACACCTCCGTCTGAGGACTTCCTGTTTGAAGCCTCCAGTGTTGAGGTGCTGCTGATCAACTGTTAGGTGTCGTCTTGGTCTCATGATGTCAGAATGTGAACAGCAGGATGAGGAGGACTGTTTAAATACCAATTCTAACTGAAGCAGGAAATGTATTGGTGGATTCATGGATCAAACCTGTTGTGAATGTTGCTGTTAAGCTTCTTGTTAGAGAACAGCAGCTGGTGCAGAAAGTACTGAGACACTGAACAGTTGGACATGTGCATTCAAAGGTTTAGAGAAGGTCACATTAAGTTCACCTGGAAAGGTTAGAATGCATTTTAGGTTCATCCTGAAATTTCACCTGAAAGCTGAATATCCCTGACTTTTAGTGAGGAGTGTATGTTTCTATTATATTCCAGTCTGTTAACTCCAGGCTACAGTGTGTGTTCCAGCATGCTACATGTTACATGATGTGTGTGTGTTTGTCTGTTATCTCCAGATTGTGACTGATGGACGGCTGCCATCGATCGTCTTCGGCCCACACGTGTGAACATGAAGGTAACACTCCCTCCACCAGTTTTTTTCTTTTGTTTCTACATGATTCCACTGATCTGCAGTTGGTGGCAGCGTTGAGCCAGAAGTGTAAAGAAAAAGAACAAAGAAGAAGTTTGCTAGCAAGCAAACACAGATGTAATCATGAAGGCTGCAGATTCTCGGCTTTGCTGATGTGCCACAAAGGTTTTTGAAGAGGAACAGTGAATGTCAAACATGTCTAAAAAGCCCCATGATTTAACTTCCCTGAGATGGTTTTATACAAACAGCAGATTTAATTTGCTCTAAAAACAAAGGATCAGTATATTTGCATTGCTCGTAGCCGATGATGTGTTGTGTCTGAAAGAGGCAGATTAAATCCTCAGGAAGCGGCTACAACAAGAAAAAATCTAAAACCAGAGCAAAACGTTGGCCTAAACCTCCATCAGACTCTGAATGAATGCTAATGCTGCTCCGTATCTGCAGGATGTGTTCGCTCCATGTGACCTTATTAAAGGGTAATATGTTTACAGGTTGCTCCAGTGGTGGGAAAAAAAAATCAATGAATGCAGCCATGAATATAAAGCAGATACAGATATTAGACGGTTGTTGGACATTGATCCCGTCAATAAATATCATTACTGCTGTGAAACAAGAATCAGACCCTGAACGCAACACGACAGGAGAAGACAGGAGCATCTCAGGAAATAAAACCTCTACTCTATATTTATATTTAACAGATGATGACCAGTGTCAAAGACGCCATGTTTGTTTACATTCTCGTTCCCAGAGGTCGTGCAGGTGTCGTCCTGAGTGTCTCTCAGACGAGTCAAAGCAAAAACTGACTCCTCTTGCCACCATCCTGGTGAATACTCGACTCTGATTGGCTGCAGGCTGTTCTGTGCAGCTCTGTTGAAATGGTTCATCATTTTAAATTAATGCGCTGGCTGTATTAAATGAGTAACCATAGCAACAGGGACACAGTCAAAGCACCTGTTTATGATTTACAGCGTTAGCGAGCTAATCAAACATGTTGACTTTGACTCTTGCTAATGTAACACGGCCGAGCCAAAGGGTTTAGGTTTAGGATTCTGCCAGGTCATAGCTAAGGTTGGTCCTATTTTCTGGAGCAGGTAATGATGGTTCCAGGTATTCCAGGTGAAGGTGTCACCAGGTTAACAGAGTTACAGCAGGTGAAGAACTTCAGATTTTGACTGCAAAGAGCATGAAAATGTTCTTTTCTTTGGCAGGCTGATTGTGGTATAAGCGAGTTAATGCCCTTCGAGGTGTTTATAATCAGGTACTAATGGACTGCACAGAGGCAGGCGCTCTCCACGCTTAATTCCTGATAAGGCACACTTTACCAGGCATTATCCCTTACATAATCACCTAATCTGACACAGTGCACTCATTTTAACAGACACATTGCATTCCACTCACCTGGGTGTGCAGGTAGCGCGGCGATTTGAGCTCCAGCTCCTCCTTGGCGACGGTGGGAGCACAGCAGCAGAACACCTGCTGGAAACCTGCTCTGAACCTGCCGAGCAGAAGACAAATGCTTCATGACGGGACGGATTAAACAGGCCGACCGACGGGATTACAGAAGCATCCACAGCGAGGCGTCCTACCTGCTGTTGAGGCAGTAGTAGATGATGGGGTTGTACATGGTGGAGCTCATGGCCAGCCACATGATGGTCAGGTAGACCTGCTGGATGTAGCGCTGCTCGAACACGTCGGGGAAGAACTGGTGCAGCAGGAAGTAGATATGATAGGGCAGCCAGCAGCCAGCGAAGGTGCACACGACCACGATCATCATCTTCACCACCTGCCGCAGGAGGAGAGACGTGTGGGGGGGCTTTAAAATAATCGGTTTTTGTTTTCATGTCGGGATTAAAAAAACCACTAAACTAAATGATAGTGATGGTGTGTGTGTGTGTGTGTGTGTGTGTGTGTGTGCATCACCTTGCGTTTGGCTATAAGCTGCTCTTTGTAGTGGTCAGACGAGTCTCCAGGAATCTCGCTCGCCCACAGGGTGAACCCCACAGTGGTGTAGGCACATCCCATGATGCAAAGGGGCAGGAAGTAGATCAGCACTGTCACACACACGTAGTATCTGTGAAATAATGTAAAAGATATAAAATAGTTTGTCATGTTTGCACTGTGCTGCCAGTAGTTATGCACACATAGATCCACTATTTCAGAACTCTTTAAGTACAATACCTGAGTGAATGTACTTAAAGTTACTCGTTAAGCATTGTTTATAATATTCATATTCATCATAAGAATAAGATAAGATTTTCCCTGAGGCTTTGATTTTAGTGCTGTGTCATAATGCCAAACTGAAGATCAATGAAAAAGATTTAAAAGTCATTAAATACCAATATTATAGCCATTATCTGCTAACACACCAGACTCCATTCATAAAAACAGTCATTTTACCGCACAGAACACAGGAGCTGCTGGTCTGGTGCTGCCTCAGTTTGCAATTTGTTTGTGTTATTGTGTGTTACACAAATATTGTGTTGGATCTGAGCTAACACTGTAAGTCACAAAATAACACAAACAAACTAACTGATGGAGGCAGCAGCAGACCAGCAGCTCCTGTGCTCTGTGAGCTAAAATCCCTGTTTTAGTGAATGTAGTCTGGTGTGTGTGCTGTTTGTGGTTAAACCAAAAGGATCTTCCAGGTCTCTCTCTGTAGGGATCCTTTCCATGATGCTGTCACACACTTAGAATAACACTCTGAGCCTGTCAGTGGATCAAACAAGCTCTATTAGTGGACCTACTGTGATCAGGTGCAGTTGTCCCAAAGGATCACGTTGCAGCCATTGCGGCTGAGGTGATCTACTGGACCAGTTCCAACACTTTTACTACCTTCCAGTCACTTAGACACCAGGACATGTAAAAATAGTGTAATTATCCTTTAAAATACTGACACTCTCACACACCAGAGTGGAAGTGATTTCTCATCTAGCTGCTCCGGCCAGAAGTAATCAGCTGGACTAAATTAAAGATGCTTTAATTTGCATAGAGGCTGAGAAGGTGTGTTAGGACGGCAGCCGGGGACGATGAGAAGATATTAAATTTGGAGGCAAATTTATCAAATGCCCTCTTCCTGTTTTAGCTCCACAGATATTTCTAGAGCAGCAGACATGAGGATGATGCTCGCAGACAGATTCATCATCTGAACGGGAGTTATTTCAACTGCAGGGTCCATTTTTTTTCATATATTAAATTAATCCCTAGAGAAAATGATTATCGCTCTCTTTCAGCCGGGCTGTTGCGTCCCCGGAGCGGTGCATATCCGGTCGAGTGTGGGATGACAAGGGATCAAACCTTATTAACCACAACGGTGTGTTGCTGCCAGAGGGTGAATTTATAGTGAGCACGATATATCACTGCTCATCAAATATCTGACAGAGCAGCTGTCAAAATAAGTGGAGCCTTGAACAAATAAATGAACACCTGAGCAGCCTTCAGGCGCTCAGAATATTTCTTTAATGAAGAGCGGGTTATGATCGTGAATACTGATGGAGCACGGGCGTCCATTTCACTGCACGATCGCCAAAAGCATCGCCGTACCATCTCAAAATGTGTCTGTGTGTGAAGAAGCTGAAGCTGCGAGGAAATCTCACAATATGTTTGGGAAATAAAAGGATTTGTTTTCTGGCCGAGACTGAGACAAGAAGACAGAAATCAGTCTCCGATATCAGTGTGAAAAGCACAGAGCTGGAGTCAGGATGTAGTTAGCTTAGCTTAGCATAAAGCTAGCCACATACACCTGCCACAACCTCCAAAAGTTTACTGATGAACGTGTTTCTCGCCTGTTTGTGTACAATCAGAAGTTTCCAGTGCTGAGATTACGTTTATTTCCTGACAAACAACGACTGATTCATCTGTCCAACAGTTACCATGACGACGACAACCACATTTCGGTTTGTGTTGGTGATGCTGTCTGTTTTCACTGCTTCCAGCCTCTGTTGCACGCTAAACTATGCTAAGCTAAGCTAACCACATCCTGAATCCAGCTTTATATTTAGCTAATAGCTAACAGCTTTACATGAACTCAATAAACTACTTGTAATGTGAAAGGTGGGTGGGGGATGAGCGCTTCCCCTCGGCTCTCCAGAGCTTTTTAGCATGTTTCAGCCCGTTGTTTTGGTTTTAAATGTAAAATGTAAGTAGTTTGTCGTTTCCACATCTAAACAAGTGAGGATTCAAGGATTTGTGTGCTTCAGACAACGGTAATAGAGAGAGGATGAAGAGGCAGAGGGAGGACCACAGCGCTGCAGGCGCATGAATGAATCAGGCTTTAGAGACTAGTTGGTGAATATAGTGGAGAATTTAGCATCTTAAGAACTATACTTTTCCCTCATGAGGTGGTGGAGACCAAATACAAAGCAAAAAGAGCGTCAATATTGGACTTTCATTCATCCAGACCAAAATAAACTCCAAATAAATGCTAATGCTCTTCCATGAATGGACAGATATGCTAACATGTTAGCATGTTTCTGCTGCCCCCCCCCCCCCCCCCCCCCCCCCCCAACATTAATGCAGGTTTAGCACACAGACATGAGAGCATCTCGTTGTGAACTGTTCCATGAAAGCTTCAGTGTTCGGAGGGAACGACACCTTTGTTTTCTCTTGGTTCAGGTTCACGGAGGCCTCATGCTCTGCTGTGTTCACACACCCACTCACATCTTCCTGAAGTCCACCGTGGTGTATTCAGGCCAGTCTATGTAGCAGACGGTGCGTCCGGGCAGCACGGCTGTGGACGAGAAGTAGTACTGAGGGAAGGCCAGAAGCAGGGCGAGCATCCAGATCACGCCGATCACCACGCGGGTCTCCGTGGAGGTGAGCCTCTGCTGCAGGGGGTGGATGATCGCCATGTATCTAAGAAACACACCGAGACTGTGTGAACATGTGAGGATGTTTTCATTCTTTGATACCTTCCAGGCTGACATTGATTTCTATTCATTTCACAACAGTATGAAAATCAGCTAGCAGAGACTTTTAATGAAATGTTGCATCATCTTACGTCGTCATAGTGTTTTTAACCCCTTGAAGGTCCTCAGAAATAATCACGTTAAAGATCCTTACACACATAAATGTGTATGCATAAAAACAAGCCATAAAAATGTTAAAAATCTTTCTTTTTTTAAATTTTTTTTAAATAGTTTTTTAGACCAGCATCAGCCCTAATCATACATATCAAATTTTAATTAGTTTTTAAAAAAATTAACCCTTAAATTGCCATGTTTTTGTCATGATGCGCATCATTTTATGGTCTAAAATACACAAAAAATACATGAAAAAAATTGAGAACTCTGAAAAATTCACCATCTTGCAAAATTATAAGCAATATGCATGAAAAACTGATAAAATATGCTAAAAATAAAAATCATAACACACTAGAAAGTGCTGAAGACCCTCAAAGGGTTAACGCCACTTTGAACGCCTCACACCCATTGCTGCATTGAAGGACATTCAGAAATGTCAGATTTTGGGGGTTTGTTTCTCACAATGTCCATGTCTGCTTATAGTTTGTCCTCTGGATTTAGTTTTCTTACTTTTTGACTAAAAAACATAATCAAAAATAACTTATAACTCAAGTTCCAAGTTTCTGTGCGCAGCATGTTGGACTGAGGTGACACATACAGCTCCCTGGAAGGTGGAAAATCACTGTGAAGAGTTCAAATATCCTTTTGGTCAGTAATTAATGGGCTAAATTCACAAATAACGTGTCTTAAAATGATCAGAACTGTATGTTTACCAATCTTTATGACTACAACTTTGTAAGAGGATGGATCATATCATATATTCTTTGAGGTGAGGTTGTAGCAGATGTGCATCTATAGCTAATGTGTTATGTTTACATTAGGTGGAGAAACAGCACCGACGCTGATCGATGTTCTGCTGTAGACGAGCACCAGCAACTCCCATCTTCTGCGAGGTAAAATGACTGCTTTTATCAATAGAGTTTGGGAGCTTTGAAGCTTTAATGTGTGTTTCTTATGGGTTTCGGGGGCTTTGTGTAAGCTCCAGTGTCTACTTAAGCTGACAGACAGCGTTAATGTATGTTAGAGTGTTTGTGCAGAGAGACGACTGGGATCACACACCGGAGACATGCTGATTTAGGTTTCTAATAAACTGTGGAGTCGCAGAGAAAAGGTGAAAATGAGGAGAGTCACACGGGGACTTAAGAGACGAGAAGAAGGCACGACGGGGGCGTGTTGTATTAGAAGGAATACACAACGTTTTAGCTGATGGTGCAGACATTCATGGTCTCCAGAGGATGGATCCTATTAACTCTGGTGATCCCTTCACCTTTCGTCTAAGCCGCCATCAAAAATGTGAGTTTGTCCAGCCCTGATTTCAGACACAGATCTCCTCATAAAATAAAATAATTTATGGAGCAGCAGAGTTAAAGACCTCCTTCCTGCTCTCTGCATTGTTTTCTTTTAACCCCAACTAAGTCTTGTTTGCTCACCAAACCGTATCCATAACAACATCAGTTCATAAAACTGATTTATTAGGACGATACTGACAGATAAATGTCTTCCTGCTGACGAGGTATCAGATGATGAAGCACCTCTAGGCGTCGCTCAGGAGGAGACGGACGGGCAACAGATTTAGTTTGGAATATTTATGGTGCAGCCGCTGGTCGACGGCTGTTTGGCTGCAGTTTAGCTTCCGGCCACCAGTGGCAGCAGTGAGCGCTCTGCTGCTGAGCTGCACCGTAGGAAGTAAACGAGGAAGTGACGTCTTTGATGATTTGACGTTAATGGAAGTTGGAGCAAATCTTCTCGTATTTTTTGCTATTTTGCAGGAAGATTTCCCATCATCCTCTGCCTGTATTATCAACTTTATTTCCATTTTAATGAGGAAAAACTGTGACTGAAGCGTCTAAACATTCCCATCAGCTTCAGCAAATGTTAGCATGCTAACACGCTGGACAAAGATGTTGAACAGTATAACATCAAGCATGTTAGCACACTGACGTTAGCATTTAGCTCATGGAGCTGCTAGCGTGGCTAAAGGCTCACAGTCTTGTTTTCTATTTCCTTGTCTCATAACCATCCAAGTGGGAAAACGTTTGTTTCCTCTATATTGCACCAGTGTGTCTATAGTGTCTGCACAGCCTGAGGCTTCACTCTTATATACACATTCATCTAAAGGCACACACACACACACACACACACACACACACACACACACACACACCTGTCCAGAGCGATGGCCGTCATGGAGTAAATGCTGGCAAATATGGCCGCAATGGGGAAGAAGTTGTGGAAGCGGCAGTAAACCAAACCGAAGTACCACTCGTTGTGGACGGCGTAGGCAAAGTTGATGACCGTGTTGAAGGCTGACATGGCCGCCTCGGCGAAGGCCAGGTTCACCTGCAGGGGAGAGCGACATCATTGATCTGAGGTTTAGCACGTTACTCACACCTGAAAGCTACAACCAGAACCACAATTCAGTTCATCAAACCGTTTCTGTCTTTGGAAACGTGTTTTAAAATCTGAACCACCTGCTGCATCCACACAATATCTAGTAATTAATTATTAACGTTGCAATAAGTATGAGATAATGAGTCTTGAATCATCCTGAAGGGGTTCGTTTTGCAATAATTACACGACGAGTTACAAAAGAACTCAGTAATTTGTCTCAAAATATGTTTTTGTTATGATTTCTATAAACTAAATTCACTAATCCTCCTGATCAGAACTGCGTGCATAAGAAACAGAAACCATAGAACGCCGTTATTGACCAATCAGAGTATTCAACAAATAATAATTAATGTTAAATAATGGTTGAATGTCGTGTTTTGAAGGTTTGAACATCTGACTGAGTAGATGCTGAAATGATACAAGTCGAATAAAAGGGGAAACTGATTTGAACATATTTGATTTATCACAGCCACAAGGTGCTGGAAAAGCCTGGAAAATCATTAAGAAGTGCTTGAATTTGTCTTGAAACAGAGGAACCTCGTGTTGAGAGTTAATTAATGCTGTTTGTTCAGCTCGTCTCATAAAGTTTCAGCTCATCCTGGAGAGGTTTTGAAAAGTCTGGAAAGGTTTTTAATGTAGTAAGTTCGGTGTTGGCGGTTGTTAAATTGGCTGTTTTCTGGCTGGAGTCTGGTTGTTCTGACTCCTCTGGTTGAACCGTTTTATCTTCAATGTTTTAGTGTTGCACCTTAAAATCCTTGAAAAGTGCTTGAATTTGGCTTTTGAAAAGGCAAAGGAACCCTTTGTTGAGGGTTAATGAATGCTGTTTGCTCAGATGGTCTCACGGGACTTCAGCTCATCCTGGAGAAGTCTTAAGCGTTGGGCTGTTAAATTGGTTGTTTTCTGGCTGGAGTCTGGTTGTTCTGGCTCCTCTGGTTGATCAGTTTTATCTTCAGATGTAGGAGCCCTGTGTTTGGGAGGTTTTTAAAAGCCTGGAAAGTCTGTGTTTAATGAGGTAACTTCACTGTTGGCTCCTGTTAAATTAGCTGTTTTCTTGCTGTGGTTTGGTTGGCTCTCCCCTGTTCTCCCCTTTTGAACAGTTTCATCTTCAACGTTGCACGATTCCCGCTTGAAAATCCTTGAGAAGTGCTTGAATTTGACTTTGAAACCTCAAACACAGAACGATATTTAACACCTGCTTTACAACCACAGCGACCAAAGCATGACACTTCAACGGAAAGCCAGAAGAAGAATTACTCATTATTACTATATCATATTTTATCAGAACTTCCGTATATATAAAAAAAATTCCTGACAATATAATGACTTGAATTGATGCAAACCAGCCTGGATAAGTGGGAGAAAACGGATGAATGGATTAAAACTGCTGAATGAATTAAAGCTTGCAGCGACTGTGTTTGCTATAGATCTGACCGTTCTTACTGAAAACTCCAGAGGAAAGGATTGAACAGCACCTCGTGCGGCACAATCCACTGTCACAACAATCCCACTTTTACTTTGTGGCCGTGAAACGTCTCCTGACAGCCTGCGACCACACACAGAAACACTTTAGGAGCAAAGACCTCTGAGTATTAAGCTCAAACCTTATTCATGTCGTCTAAAACTGAACTCAGACTCTTGGTGACCTGCTAATGAACAACAGGCCGATGGGTCTGATTGGCTGTGGGGGGGCAGGGATGAAGAAAGAAAGCTTATATTTTATATTTATCCCTCTCTAAACGCCCCCCCCCCCTCTGTAAAGTAGAGGGCTGAGCTCTCTCCGTCTAATGAAATGCATTCATCCAGTCTATTTACATCCCTTTTGTTCTCATGCTGAAGACGTCCAGACTCAACATGAGGCGTTATCCTGTACAGATAATGTTCTGAAGAGAAATGTGCACATTCAGGGCAGATTATGAGTTATTAGTGTTGTTTGGGTCATTTTTCAAGACAGAAAATACAAATATTAGCTCCTCGGATATGATAAAGCAGTGGGATTAGGAAATGATGCACCTGATTTGTGCCGCAGGAGCGTCGTCGTTTCTCAGTTGTACTGTTTCTGCCAATGTGATGATTAAAGAGACGATCCTGTAAGTCATTATGGTGAGGAAGTCTTTATTATGAGGAGGTTTCTCATTATTTTAAGAAAGTTTCTCATTATTTTAAGAAAGTTTCTCATTATTTTGAGAAAATATCTCATTATTTCTATATAGTAATTCATTATTTTAAGAAGGTTTCTCATTTTTTTAAGTAAGCTTCTCGTTATTTTGAGAAAATATCTCATTATTATGAAGAACTGCCATTATTATGAGAAAGCTTGTCATTATTTTGAGAATATTTCTCATTATTTTCAGATACTAAGTCTTTATTATGATAAGGTTTCTCATTATTACTAGAGTTTCTCATTACTTTGAAAAGATTTCTCATTATTTTCAGTCTTTATAATGAGAAAGTTTCGCGTCATTTTGAAATAGTTTCTCATTAGTTTGAGAAAGTATCTCATTATTATGATAAAGTTTCTCATTATTATGATAAAGTTTCTCATTATTATGATAAAGTTTCTCATTGTGAGATACTAAGTCGTTATTTTCTCAATATAATAACATGCAGGATGTTCTTTTCACCACAGTGACAGAAATCAGCCTCCACACATTCAGAAATAAACTCACAGTTTGATGGTAAAATAAAATAATTCTAATCTCTTAAAAGCAACACGGAGAGTTTTAAAAGTTTCCTCCTCCTCCTCTAAACCGACAGCAGCATGAAGGTTCACCTTGAGTTAATAACACGAACACAGATTATTTACCAGAAAGTAGTTGGTGACGGTCCTCATTCGTTTGTGCGCCAGAATAATCCAGATGACCACAATGTTACCGACCACAGACACCGCCACGATGCTGCAGTAGGCGACAGCCCACAGGGAGATCTGCCACACCGGCTGCACGAACTGGTTGAAGCCGTCGCTGCAGTTCACGGACACGTTGGTGCCGCTCGTGTTCAAATCGGTGCCGTTGGAGAGACAGTCCATCATCTTCTGGGCCCGCGTGGGGAGCTGGCTGTTAAAAATAGATCAGTGTCCTGTTGCTGGAGCGGATTCCTCTCCAGGTGGAAAAAATGTTGGAGGGGGTGGTGTTGGAGGGGCGGCAGCATGTGTGTGAGCAGAAAAAGCGCAATTCCCACATTTTTTTTAAAGCGTTGGAGCCGTTTTTACGCACAGGGAAGCCGCGCTGAGGCTGAGGACATCTCCGCACCAGAGCGCACGACGCAGCTCACCAACCATTGACGTTCCTCTGGCTGTTTAACCCCCCCCCCCCACACACACACACACCCTCCCTCCTCTACTCACACACCCCTCCCCTATCAACACACCAAATAATTAGTCCTGGTCCAGTCTGGGCCGATGTCAGGCGGCTGTAAATCACTCTGTGCGGCCCTGAACTCATCCGGACCTCTAATGCGCTCCCAGCAGGATTAATCCAGAGCGGCTGTGGGTCTCATCTGATGATATTTTCTTACATAATGTGATGGTTTTTCCTGCAGGTGACGGTAACATGAGCACTGTGAGGGAGTCACCTTAGGCTCTGGGTCACTGTGACGCCTTTTTACAAACCAAACAACACATTCAGTGATGAATAATAATAAACTCCAACAGTAAAATCCTGCTTTTCCATGAATGCATGAGGAATACTGAATATAATTCATATTGAACTCAGACAGACAACATCATTGGCTTCTTTTAATCCATTTTTAAGACTTTTATTTTTATTTTTAATATCATTTGGCATTTTTACCTTTATTTTATTCCCTCTCTTGTTCTTCTTTTTGTTTTTATCTGTTTTTCCTGTAAATCAGTTAAGAAAAGTGCTTTAGAAATAAGGTTTATCATTAATATTTATAATAATTCATGTTCTGCATTAATATAGTACTTTTAAACACTATGTTTTACTTATGAGTATAACACCTATTAGTATTTTACTTAAGAGGCAGTAAACTCTCCTCCAAACACATTTAGGAAGGTTTATTATAGCAGGAAGGTTTTGTTTTTTAAATGATTCTGAGAAGTTAACGTGTATATATGAAGCAGAATGAAGCAGTTGTTCTCTGTTTTTGTTGATTAATCTCATTTCTTCAGACGAGACATGACATAACATGTCTTCTGTCAGACTAGAGGAAAGAAAACGTCCAAAATGCACATTTAGATGATTGTTTTACTTCACTAATAGAACATGTTCCTCCTAAAAATAGTTTTTTAATGGCTGTTGAGAGTATTTTCTGATTTAGGGAGTGATACAAAAAACCCATCATAAGTTTCCACAGTGAAAAGCCTTTCTTCCCTGGAAATATATGCAAAGTATGCACATTTTTAATTAGTTAGAGGATCATTTGCATATTTCAACATATCAGCATGTCAGAAAACTTGTAATAGAAAAGCTAATTGTCTTAAAGTAATCAAGTTTCATGGTGTTTTTTTTACGTGTCTCCCTTTAAATTAGGTTAATTAATTAAAAAAAAAAGTGCTTTGGATGATAGAAACCTAAACCAGTGCTCCTACATTATGTTGACTTAATTCTAAATATCCAGAAGGCAACAAAGATGTAAAAAGTCGTTCTCAGATTTGCATCACAGTCAGCTCGAACTCCGGACAAACGACGTCCATCAGAGCCTTAAATGGCCGAATCAAGCCGGTGCAGCTCGGCTCTGCAGGCTCGGTGACTTCAGGTCACAAGGTCGCCGCCTTTCTGAGCAAAGTGCATGTGGCCTCACCAAAGTGATGGAAAATCAGATACGTGGCACAACACACACATGAATGGATTGTGTTTATCTCCCAGCTCTCTGCACAACTAGCTGCCCGTCTGTCGCTTCACATCTGGGATTTTAGAAACCACTGCAGGGACAGAAAGAAAAAAAAAACAAAACAACAAATGCAGGAATTCAATCTCATTTGTCACCTGCTCCCCTCACAGCTGTCGATCCGGCAGCAGAGCAGGTAGAGGAAGGTGATGAGGAGGAGATGTGACACGAAGAGAGGCAGGATTCACCCCCCAGAGAACGGCCGAGAGCTTCCTCGTTTATCTGCTTATCTGCCTCCACACCTGCTGCCGCGTGGAGCTCAAATTAAAAAGGGAGAGTTTGGGAAGGAGAGCGCGTCCAGGCAGCGCTCAGAGGTGTGGCTGAGAATGTTATTATCAAATCAGAGCAGAAATAAGGCTCAGCATGTGATGGTGAAAAGGATCCTGTGGGTCGTTCTGATGAGAAACTTTACTGAAATAGTTGAGATACTAAAGCTGAGTTCACACTGCGAGCGACGAAGCCAGTGTTGCTGTGGCTTTACTTCTAATTTGATTCATCTATAACTAACATAACTGATTTAAACATGTCTGTTATGTGAAGCTGCCATCCTGCAAACAGCAACTCAGAAACAGAGACACCTGATTGGTTGATGCTTCACGAGGTTCAGTTCAGGTTGATTTGAAGCCAAAAGTGTCGAGTGTCCACTGACAAGGACTCAGATGACATGTTAACATGTTAGGTCCATATTCTTTAGAAGGGTTCTCAGTATCTTGAGAACGTTTCTGATTATTTTAAGTTCATCCTCATTATTTTTGAGAAACTGCTTCAGTTCATTATTTTGAGTTTATCATTTTGAAAAACTAAGTCATTGTTCATTTTGAGAAAGTTTCTCATTATTTGTGCAAAGTTTCTGATTATTTATAGAAAATGTGTCATTACTGTCAATACTAAGTCATTTTATTGAGTTTATCATTTTGAGAGAATTAAGTGATCCATTATTTTCTGTAATTTATAGTTCATGAATAAACGTCCTTAAAGGGGATGTTTTGTGCGGAATGTACCTTTTTAAAGTCATAACCACGTGTCCCCAGTTTGACCGTCCTGTTCCTCTGTTTCTCTGTTTCTGCTCCATCTTTCAGTAAAAGTGTGTAAAAACGCTCCGTTTCGATTCGGCTCCTCTTGTGACATCACAGGCAGGGATCTGCTGATCATGTGACCTTCAGCAGGCCGACTGGAAACCTGGATCCACCTCGCTGTCCGCCATCGTTGTTATCGTGCCAGCGCCACCTCCGGTACTAAGATGTTAAAGGTGAAAAGCACAAACATGACTGTGTGTGTGTGTGTGTGTGTGTGTGTGTGTGTGTGTGTGTGTGTGTGTGTGTGTGTGACCACTAATGAGCCACTCGACCTGGTTTTTCACGCTCTGGACGTCCAAACATTAGTCGCTCTGATGTCGTTTTACTCTAAATGTATTTGCAGCACCTTCAGCGAGTGACGAACACCTGAATGCATCAATAACTATAATCCAGAATGAGTCCTTTAACTAGATTTGGATGCTCACGCTGTGGGACCAGAGTGGAGCGAAGCCCTGCTGAGGTTAATAAGCACAAACATCTGCCCCCCTGTTGTTTTATCTACTGCATTTGAGATCTAGATGAAGGCATGAAGACTTGATGATGAACTTATGAATCATTTACGCTGCGCCGGGGATCAGAAGCGTCTCTGATCCTGTTTGCATTCGGTGCTTTCATGTGTGTTCGTGCACATGCGTGTGTGCATCGGGGCTAAAAGCCTCAGCAGGGACTGAAAGAGGAGAAAATCAAGTAAAATGGTGTGTGTGTGCCCCCGAGGCCTCGCTCCTCAATCCACAGACAACATCAGATATGAAAAACTGTCCGTGTGAGTGTGTGTGTGTGAGATTGACACGGTCACATCCGATTATCCTGCAGGAAACTCTTCAAACAAAAGATAACGCCTTATCTATCTGATATGCAAATTGGTGGATTCATCGAGCGGCAGTGCAGAAATGAATACGAGCGTGTGAGAGAGAGATGATAAGAAACACGGCAGGTCTGCAGGTTTCAGTCCTCCCTGATGAGGAGGAATATATTAAAGAGCGATGGGATTCACAAAGACAGATGGAGTTAAATAAAACAAGATTGATGATCCACACGCCACGAGCACCAGAGTCCATCGAGGAAAACCTAAATCATAGAAGCATGTTCCAGGTGCAGTGTTTCCCCTCAGAGGTGGAGGAAGCATCACAATAGTATGAAAACACTGTGAGTTAAGTGGATTTTCACACTAACTCGCCGCCTCCAGTCATTTCAGTGAGGGTGGCGGTGTGACGCCTTCAGCCAGTCAGAACGAAGGAGACGAGCATCGCGGGTTAAAGACGGAGGAGCTGCTGACACATCCATCCTGATGATGCTCGTGTGCCGTACAGCACGGCGCTAAGGAGCTAAAAGATGCTAGCTGCTTTTAAAACGCTCAGGCAGGCGAGAAAAAGGCCTTAAAGTAGTAAAAGCACATTAGAGTAATTACAGAAGCTTCGTTTATTCCTCTTCCTGTGATTTACTGATTTTTTGGGGTTTCAAAGTGAGGTGGTGGTGGTGACGCTAAGAAAATTTCACTGCACATTATACTGTGTATATGACAAATAAAGAATCTTGAATCTTGAATCTTGAATCTGTGATGCTTGTGCCACTGTTTTAACCGTAGACTGTATCAAGGAAGTGGACGTAGCCCCCCCTTTGGTTTGTGGACCATTTTGAAGCCTTGAGTTTGGCTTCACGGGCGTCGCCATCTTGGTTTTTTGGAGCCAGAAGTGTTCGTTGGAGTGTGATAAGCCTAAAGCCTCCCTCACTTCCTGGTGTATCTTCCTCTAAATGGACCATAATGTACTAAGTGAACGTCCTGCTGTGCTGAAGAAGACTGTAAACTAGAGACTGTGTGCTGCTGGTTTATTATATATTCTGACTGTTTAGTTTTCAGTCTTTCACTCCTGAATGTGAACCCCTCCGCTCTCTGGCCTCTCTGTCAGTCTAGCGTGACCTCTGACCCCTCAGACCTGGCAGATAAAATATGTTTTACCGTCTCATAAATCCTCCTGAGGGGAAACATGTTCGACTCTCAGACGGAACAGAGACCTCGAACTCTGACCGAAGATTAACGAGTCAGCAGACGACCAAGTCGATGCTTTTTTTAATACTGATTCTGTTTGTCTGCAGTGTGTAATCATCTAATCAGTCACTGTGATCGCCTGCACTTTATCGATCTATTTGTCAATAACACTTTATGGATATCTAGAATGTCTTCAGACCGATAAGACGTCTTCATCTCGTTGTTTGTTGTGTTTCCTGAAGAGAGATGAGTTCATTATTCCTCCTCCGTCTCAGGATCTGATGTCTTATAGCAGAAACTATATCAGTACTACAGAAGGAGAAGTATATGAACTAATAATATTTGTATTTACATTTCTGTATGTGACTGATGTCACTGTGTAAAAATGCTGTTGTTCTATGTTTATTTCACTGTATTATAGTTTAAGTATCAATAAATCTGTCAATCAAGCAATGAATAGATAAATATCATATAATGTATATAAATATCATACATGAGTACAGAAATAAATAGATGAATAGATAAATCATTAATTTTTCAGGTATTATTTTGTTTATTTATTTATTGGTACCGGAGTCATTTAGATATAAGTGAAACACTCAAAACATAAATACACATAAAAGTGGTGCAGAAGTTAAAATATGGGGATGAAGTTATATAAAATAAAACACTGTGGTGACAATATAACACAGGTAGCAGGTGTACAGTAATGATAAAACTAATAATGCAGACCAACAGCTGGTGAGTAAAGCAGGTAGTAACATGAATATATTCTGCAGGTGTGATAAATATGCACACAGGTCATAAACAGCACGGAGGTGAACAACAGTGACACTTAGAGCTGTAGTGAATATATATAGGTAGTACATGAGGAAATTATCTTCTCCATTATATGAACTTAATAGGATTATATAGTGTGGAACGAGCTTCCTGAACACCTGAGCTCTGCTAAAACTGTCAGTGCATTTAAATCAGGCCTCAAAACACCACTGTCTGCTGGTGACTTTCTAATAATAGAGCTACAGAACTTCCTTTTAACTTTAAATTATTTATTTTCTTGTGCTTTTATTATCTTTTGCATGCATTTTAATGTTTCTGTGCCATGTTTTTATTGTGTTTTATGTCCCTGTGTCTGTAAGGGGCTGAATAAATAAATAAGTGATAATAATCAATATTGCAGTTCTGCTAAATGTCCACAAGATGGCGCCAGTCAGCGGGGAGGAGAAGGAGCAAAATGGAGACCAACGAAGAAGAAAACCAACAGTTTTAGCTAGCTTAGTTATTAACTAGCTTAAAATGTGAGAGGAAAAAAATTTATATTACTTCATATTTGATTATTTAAGTCACCCAGGACAGAGTGGACATGTTGCTGGATGTTATTCCTGACCAGAAGGTTAAGGAGGAGCAGAATATGACATGTTGTGATTCTCCGGTGAGTGAAGTTTATTTGTCCATGCTAATGCTAATGCTAACGCTAGCTTAAAACCATCATAAAGACGATGAAGTTGCAACGTTTGAAAAAAAAAAAAACAGAAAAAAAAAGTTTTAAAAGCACTTAAAGTTGTTCTGAAGGGTTTTCCACGATCATCTAAGACTTTTATGATTATCTGGGTAAAAAAATATCACTTCCACCGATTGATGAAAAACATTTTAAGCTGTTTTTCAAGTTCAGCTTCCGGTCCGGTAACATTAGCTAGCTAGCTAACGGCCAACATGTTATTTATCCTCCAGCAGGCAGGATGTGTTTTTATCCAGATGGCTGGAAAAGTGTTTGGGGACTCTGGAGACACCTTTAGCACAAATGGTTAGTGTTTCTAAATTAGCTTGAGGGTTTTTCAAACATGGCTGGTTGATTATCTTGTAGGGCAACAGATGGTTCAGTGGCTGCTGTGTGACATCTTATTCTCTGGTCTCACATGTGAAACTTTGTGCTCTGGTTTGTGAATAATTTAGAGTTTAAGTAAGACTGATGAAGTATTAAATTATAACTGTGAGGTCTTGCAGTTTTCATACTGTAAAAACCTTTAAACTTTACTTTTACAGGACAGCAGGGAGCGGGAGGCAGACTGACCCCCAACATGGACCAGATCCTCCAACTGGACTCTAGATGAGATCAAACTGAGCATTAAGTTTACTGGGGGGAAAACTAAAGTTAGATTGTCTTCAAGGAAAAAAACTCCCCCCAGGTGGACCACCATGGGATCTTAATTCAGAGGAAATGATGATCTGATCCCGATTTGAATTACACTCGTCTTCTCTGACTCGCCAAACCGTCTTCAAACTGACAAACAGCATGTGTGAAAATCATGGAGCAGCACAAAGGGACTCGCTCTGGACTGTACAGATTTTCTTCAGAAATAAGTTTGCATGGTTGTCCACCAGGAGGGACGGGACTTTGGCTCTCTGTAGCCGACAGGGAAACACACAGGGAGCAGGAACGTGAAATAACATGGAGCCAAAGTGAAATAACATGGAGCCAAAGTGAAACCCGCTCCAGACGTGATAAACCCTTGAAAAGCCCGCGGACAGCTCCAGCCTTAATTTAGAGCCTTTCTCAACAATATGTCACGTGGTTCACCTCATCTTTTTGGATCAGGATGATGGTGTTTTTTTAAACATAATCTAATATCTTAGTTTATTCAGTATTTATGTTTTAGTGAACACCATTTCCCAGAAGCCCCAGGTGTCCCCTGGCTGCGTTCATGCAAAGTCTGTAGAACTGAAGTGAAAACACTGAATTACATTTACTGCACATATAACTTTATGTACTTAAACATTTTATATTGCACTTGTTATTCATACAAATGTAACAATAACTAATTATACGACATCATTCACACATCATGGCTGCTGGACGTATTGTGCACAAATATTTGCCCCGTTCCCTCAGACAGACTCAGGAATCATAATGTTTGTACTTTATACAGCTTGTTTAATGACGCCTCTGTACTTTCCTTATTTAGTTTTTTGAACTTGTGAATTTCTCCTCTCGAGAGGCTCAGTTAAGTCTTGTCCTATAAAGAAAAGATTCATTAACAGAGTTGCAGCATCTAGATCGCAGCTACGTCAGTCCTGCTAAATGTTTGAAGTTGCCTCAGTCTTGACATTTCCTGGATTGTTTTCACTCAGATCGTCTTTGTGCAGCCGATCACTCAGAGCGACTCATGCGTCTAATTTATTCTGCGGTTGAGAAAGTTAAGAGGATTACTCCCCCATTACTCCCCCATTACTCCCCCACAAACCGTCCGTCCACTCGCAGCTGTTCAGAGCCATCTAGTGGAGACGCTCGCTGCTGCGCCTTGTGATGGAGGTCCGGTGGTCAAAGGTGAGTCTGGCTGCTGCTGCAGAGCTCCACTGTCATCCAGTAACTGTTAAACACACACCAGTGACATGCTGCTTCACCACCATTAACACACACTAGTTTATTTAACTCAGTCCCACACACCCCATCCTGCTGAGGATTCACTGCCTCTCTTTGTTTTATGTAGAAGTTTAGAATCAATATTTGCACTGTCGGTTGGATAAAACAAGACATTTGAATAAAAATCACCCCAATTAGAAATTACAGTCAGTGTTTTTCACTGTTTTTGATGTTTAATACACTCTTTCCTTTCCTTCTCAGCTGAAGCTGGACACTACAGGAAACCTACTGACACATTATTAGATTAGACTGGATTTTATTTTGGACATAATGAAAATAGATTTAAAGTAGAAGTAAGAAAACCAAACAAAAAAGACAATAAAAGTAATATAAGTGGTTTGTAGCTCAGTGATTCTTCTCACAATAGAAACCTGAGGAAAATGTGAATGGATGAATTGATTACACACTCACACACACTCACACCCAGCCCCCCAACACACACACACACACACACACACACAGTGACACACAGTGACACTCCAGCGGTGTCCAGCAGCCAATACTCAGATCATCTGCAGTCACTGAGGGCAGTTTGTTGGTGTTTTTCTCTACAGATTTTAAACAGATTGTTGTTAAAATCTGTGTTTTTCTGATCTTTTTGTGTTTATTAGGGAACTTTTACTTTGAAACACATAACAACGCTCCTGTGACGGCTTCGTTCTGGTTCTGTCGGCTGCGGCTTTCACACCAGGTAAGACGACAACATTTACATTTTACTCTCACATGGTTTGTTTCTGTCTGACGCTGGTTTGGAGTCTGAAAAACTCTCCGTCAGGTTTAATCTGGCTGACAGACACTGTTCTACAGTATTTTGTATGTTACATATGATACTTACTGCTAGTTGGATAATAATAATGCTGTAAAACATCTACCTGTGCAGGTCATGTGGTTCAGTTTTATGTATTTTTACTTAAATCTATCAGTAGTTTGATACAGTTTCACCCCAGAGCACCTTCTGTGTCCTGATATCACTGATAACTTGTATTGGTGCCAAATTAAAGTATTAGAGATTGTGTAGTTTTACTTTTTATTACACAGTGTTGTGTGTAAGCTTTGGGCAAAAGGTCAAACAACAAGGTCATCAGCATACTGGGATGATGTGATTTGAAGATTTGGTGAATGTTTGTTCATTCCTGTAGATAAATGTTTCTGCTACTTGCTGTCTCAGTTTTAGATTCTTGGATTTCTGTTTGCGATTGTCAGCTCTCAGTGGTTTTAATCACCATCTGAGCTAATTAGACAATGTCAGTGTCATTTGGCTACAAGTGCCCATCTCTTTAACACTTTATCGACGGGGACCTTGGCCTCTTGCCAGATTCCCAGGCTAGGAAGATGGCTGGACTAAGATCGATTGCTTGTCCCCCGTCCAAGTTTGGCTCAGCCTCAGCAAACGACGTAGGGTCAGTGCAAACCTACTGGAGTTAGTCCAGTAATATGATGAGACACTTACTGTACCTCCTGACTACCTTTACCCATGAAGAGTGTTTGGGTGGCCTCCTGGATACAGCGCCACCAAGAGATGGACGAGGGGAGAGTTCTAGTTTTTAACAAAAACAGTGATTTTACCAGGCAGAATGTGGGAGTTTGTGTGACTGGTGTTTTAATGGCTTAGTTCAGATTGTACGGCAGCCTATAAAACCCCAAAGTCACACAGTAACACAAACAAACTCACAGATGGAGGCAGCAGCAGAGCAGCAGCTCCTGAGTCCTGTTCTCTAAAATCCCTGTTTTAGTGAATGTAGTCTGGTGTGTGTGCTGTTTGTGGTTAAACCAAAAGGATCTTCCAGGTCTCTCTCTGTAGGGATCCTTTCCATGATGCTGTCACACACTTAGAATAACACTCTGAGCCTGTCAGTGGATCAAACGAGCTCTTTTAGTGGACCTACTGTGATCAGGTGCAGTTGCCCCAAAGGATCACGTGGCTGCTGGCTGAGGTGATCTACTGGACGAGTTCCAACACTTTTTGTACCATCTACTCATTTAGACACCAAGACTGTACAAATAAGGCCCCCGATTTAAAAATACAGAGGTTCTCCTTTAATGTATAAACATCCATATATATGATTCCCATGTTTAGGAACAAGTACAGGTACATTGTGCTGGAGCACGTTGGGCATTGCTTGGCTATGTATCTAGGATGTGAAGAGAGGAGCTGAGCTGTCAGGTGATGTCAGACATTAAGTGGACCAGGCTCGTCTCCTAGGCAACAATTAAGTCCTTAGGCAAAAATCATGAATACACTTTGTAAACATAATGTTGAGTTTACTTCCTCCAAAACACTAAACACCACCTACTGAAGCCTTTTTAACATCATTAACAAGCTCTGATGTTATAATGCCCCGTGTGTGTGTGTGTGTGTGTGTGTGTGTGTGTGTGTGTGTGTGTGTGTGTGTGTGTGTGTGTGTGTGTGTGTGTGTGTGTGTGTGTGTGTGTGTGTGTGTGTGTGTGTGTGTGTGTGTGTGTGTGTGTGTGTGTGTGTGTGTGTGTGTGTGTGTGTGTGTGGTTGTGCCCATGGGTGTGTGTGCATGACTGCACTCATGTGACTGTCCTTCACAGTCACTGATCAGGCTTCAGGGACTAGTAAACAATCAGAAATGACATCTATTGATCAGCCTAGAAAACTCAGCTTCAGGAAGAGAAACCTGCACCATGACTGATAAGGGGGGGGGGGGGGGAGCATCTACACCATCGTGTCCTGTTGTCGTTGGGACAGAAACACACACACACAGAGAGAGAAATGTGTAGAAGTCCTTTGGTTTTTGCTCTTTTTAGCAGAGATGAATGTTGATGACCTTCGATCTCATTCGTTCATTCATTCAGTCTGAAGTCTGAACCGCCTGAGGGAACTGAAGCAGGAGCGTTTCCATGGGATCAATAGTGGGGGAACCACTTTCTAATAAGGAGCCTTTTTATAAAGGGTCGTAACCATTTTCTGCATTAATGATTAATAAACCAGTGGAGAAAAGCAACTAAGCACATTCACTCAAGTGCTGTTTGATTCTGAAGTGATTATACTAAAGTATTTCCACTTTATTCTAGTTTTTACTGCACTAATTATTTAATCAAATTCATATTATTGATACAATATTTAATCAGCAGCTAAAATATATAATATAATATGTTTACAGGTTAAGATAAGGGGCAATTCACAGTAGAGTATAAAGTGATTAACCCTTCACCTGCTGCAACATTAAAGTTTTATATTATTAATCTGAGTCTGAAAAGTAAGTTATCAGATAAATGTAGTGGAATAAAAAGTATATTTCCCTCTGAGATGTAGGGGAGCAGAGGCAGGAGAAAATAGAAATACTCAAGTAAAGTATAAGTACTTCAACATTTACACTACTTAAGTAAAAGTACTTGGCAGCAGATTTACAGCTGCCCAGCAGTACTGTAACTCTCTGATGCTGCTTGTTCTCTGTTTTCTTGGTAAAACTCGCTGAATAAACGTTGTTGAAGTTTGGTTCTTAAGTTCCAGGAGCTTTTTCTGAATGTTCTCCAGCTCCTGGTTGGCTCTCAGTTGATTTTATCTTGTGTAGGCTAATTTTTAAATGTAACATATGAGACTGTGGTCGTGGTCCTGCAGAGCTGCTGGGGTTTTCCATTGAGTTTTCCTCTCGTCCTCTACCGATCTGTTGATGTTTCCGCGGCACATGTGTGTCCATGTGGCTCAACCAGCAGCTCACATGATACAGTAAGAGTCACTGTAAGGCCAGGAGGATTCCCTAACCTCTGAAACCTCCATTTCTCACCAGAATCCATATTTTCCCACTAAACCTCTTCCTCCTCGTGTCCGCATGTCTGTTTCAGGATGGATCATCATGACTGGCAGCGAGGGCGAAGTAGAGGTCACAGGCGCTACGACGAAGATGACGGTGAGCTGGATTACCAACTGAATACAGTGGACGACTGCCCTCAAGCCGCTAAAAGTCCTAAGATAACTATGTGGCAGTTGGTTTGGTGTGCAGTGATGTGATTGACTAACTTTGTTTGGGACAATCGACCCCTCAGCAAGGTCCCGCCTCACTTACAGTAGCTGCACCCGCCATGTCAATATGGGCTTTTTAACCCCATCTGTGAGAGCTAATCCAGAAGAAATAATGATAATGATCCTTTCTGGGGTAATAATTCTGAAATGTCAGGGAAAAGTAAACAGGAAGCACTAGAGTTTGAGATTGGGAGCTCGATTTTACAGTATAATCTGTTGTGACGATGTCAAAATGGAGGGAAACACTGGACAGTCCCAGTGCAGCATCAGGATCCACACGTCCTCACGTGGTCCACAGCGACCCGTCTAAAAGTTACAACTAGGTAACGTTAGCCAGCTTAGCTTACAGTTGCTATCAATGCTAACGGCAACAGCACACAGTCGTCAGCATGTTAAGAATGTCTGTGCACTAAGCTAGCTAACGTTAGCCAACAAAGGCAGTTGAATAACTATTAATTATAAGTTATGTTAGTTAACTTAAAGTCACATAGTTGTGCACTAGCTAATGTCAGTAATAGGTGCAAACAGAGGTGGTGTTGTTGGTTTTCCATGGATTTGGCTGTAAGTGAGGTCTCACAGTCTTAAATCTGTATCTGACAGCTCTGCTCTTGTGTTGTTTTGCTTCTCGAAAACAAAAAAACACAACACACCCTCTAAACTTTGAGGATACCTGCTGTCAGACTTGCAGGTGCCACACGCCGCACAGCATTTTTATGGTTTCTGCTCTGGTAGGAAAGGACACTCTATTAAAGCCCAACATGAACTGACATGAAGACCCTCAAACATGCATTAATTAAGATTTCTAGGAAAACAAAACGCATAAAGTTGCTTATTTGGAGCAACAGAATCTCTCGGCCAATATTCACTTTCATTTTTATCTCTGCTTTGGTTCCTACCAACTCTTGAGAAAAATATCTGGCTTTCCTGCAGCTAAATGTCTCGTAATCTTCACCAGCTAGTCTCTGACTGTGTGTGTGTGTGCTGTTTGGTGCTGAGCAGGTGGTTTACAGAGGGTTTATCAGAGCTTATTCATTAAAAACTGCTGCCTGCTGCTGCTGGAAGCCACTGACCCAAAACCGGAAAGTTGCAGCTGCAAAACCAAAAAACAAAAGAGTTGTGTTGGAGCGATTGTGAGCCAGAAAACATGAGCAGAAGTGTGGAATGTTTAACTCCTTTTCTGTTGGAAATCCACCCTGTTTTCAGTCTTTATGCTAAGCTAACTTGAGCTAATCTTCCCCCGCAGACATGAGAGTCACAAACATGTAAAGCTTTTCCCTAAAAGTGTGTTTTTTGGTCACTTCCCCCTCAGAGGCCCAGCCAGTCTACATCCCAGTTCC
Source organism: Pempheris klunzingeri (assembly GCF_042242105.1). Taxonomy (NCBI): domain Eukaryota; kingdom Metazoa; phylum Chordata; class Actinopteri; order Acropomatiformes; family Pempheridae; genus Pempheris; species Pempheris klunzingeri. Next base: position 21,223,194 of record NC_092030.1, read on the forward strand.
AGTCTCCCACAGACGGAAAAGGCGCAGGCATCATTCCTGTGCCAGTGATGCTGACCGCGACTCTCGGCACTCACACAGCGACCACCACGCGCACCGGGAGCACTCGCACCGGGGGTATTACCACGACAGGGAGGAGCACTACGACGATGACGAGGGCAGCACGGGGCATCACGAGCACGCCGACCCCTCAGGTTAACAGATTGATGTCTATAGAAGTCTATAACGCTGCTGTCTGCATGCAGTGTTATCGATCAGAGCGTCATGACATCCATAGAATGAGTAACAGCCTATTGATGACTTTGTACGCTCATTCATGGTTCCCAGACAGTGAGTCCTCACAATGACTTTGGTGATCGGCTGGCTTTTTCACATACACACATTGTATTTACTACAGTGCGCAGTGAAAATCTCTGTCGAACCCTTCAGTACTGTGCTTGGCACAATGAAAGATCAGTAAAATATAAAAAGATATAAATATAATATACATCAAAAGAGAGGTAAGAAAATGTGCATTTGTGGTTTTTAGCGAAATATCTTACCGGCTGTTGGATGAATTACAATGAAATATGGTACAAATATCACTTTCCCATTCAGGATAAGTGTAATAAATTTAATGTAGTGGCATCAAAAGGTCAAAATCTTAATTTATCCAATATTTTGTGTATAATAGCTGCAAAACTAATGGCTTTCCCATCAGCCTCAGCCTGTTAATTAGTGACCGTTAACATGCTAACACACTAAACTAAGAAGGTGATCTTGGAAAACTAGTTTGGGTTTTTTTGAAGAGTGGTTGTATGAGGTGTTCATTCTCAGTCAGTGTGTTACTTACAGTAGACGTCGGTCGGCACGTCCCCGCTTTGGAGAAGCAGGCAGGAGTCCCGGCACAGACGCTAAGTGATGTACTGCTGTAGGTTTGCCTTGAAAAAATCAATACTGGTTTAAAGCTGCGCTGTATTCATAATATTTTCACTGCCCTACATTGCTGTCAGACAGCCCTTTCCATCAGGGGAACTGTCCAAGCCACCAGACTCCATTGACAAAAACAGTAATTTTACCCTGCTGAACACAGGAGTTACTAGTCTACTGCTGCCATGACTGGAGAGTTTGCTTGTGTTATTGTGCGACGTTGTTGTTGTTTTTGAAGGCTTGTATGGATCCGAACAACATGTTTGTTTCCTGATGGAGGCCGCTGTAGCACAGCTAACTCACATGTCCTGCAAGGTAAAATTACTATTTTTTTCAATGGAGTTTGGTGGCTTTGAAGTCAGCAGACAGAAAGTGAGAACAGCATTAGCTCCCTATGGAAAGGGGTGTAAATATTCTACACTTAAACTGCCCCTGTTTTTTATTTTAGCTGGAACTTTTTTTGGCTGCCCCTGTCCACAGAAGTACATTTCTTAGCGTCTGTGTCCGTCTCCTGCCTTCTTCTCCAAACTGACAGCGTACTGATTGTTATCTACTGCAAGTAATACACTGACAATGGGATAAATCCCTCATACAAGCACACTTAGAATAATCTGAGCCGTCCCTCTAAGTTCAGCTGCCTCAGTAATAAACCTTCACTACTGCAACTTTAAGAACCAAATGAATTTTCAGTCTAAGTGGGGAGAAATGAAACCCCTCAAATCTATTTGGTACCAAATGGGGTGTAGACACAGTAGTGAGAGGCATGTGATGTTAGGTAGATGAACCAAAAGACTGCCTGCATTAGGAGTGTGTGATGAGGGAGAAGTTGCTCGTGCATGCTTGTATGTGATGAATATTTTGCAGCATGGTCCCTGTTCCCAAGGGGCCATGAAGTCTGAAGCCTGTAAGCTGATTAGAGTTGAGGAACTCCAAGCTGTGTGTGTGTGTGTTATTTGGGGTGACTGTGAGTGTTTGGTGTGTGGTATGCTTTGTGTTTTTCTTCTTCTTCTTCTATTTTTCTTTAACTTGCTGCGAGGCCTGAGGTGGACGGTCAGAGGCACTGACGCAGGACTCCTGGGGTCACGAGAGCAGGAAAGTAGAAGTTATGTTAGTGAGGATGACCTTGCTTTACTTGAATGTGTGTGTTTGTCTGAGAATGTGAGTATGAGTGTGTGTGAATGGGCTTCTGGGAGGAGAGTACTAGAGGGCCCTGTGGTGTGTGTCAACCCTCTTAAAGCCTCTGGCTCTTTGCTGCTTTGGAGATTTCAGTGGATTTCTGCCGCAGCTTAGAGAAGACCTTTTTCCGAGCGATTGAATTGAAACGCACCAAATCATACATGGCTAATTAAAACATCAACACTCGCTCGGGGAATAAAACTGGAAGCGAGCAGAAAGGACGAACGTGAGAAGGAGTGAAAGTGTGTAACTTCTCCCGTCTCATGGTGGAGAACTGAGGACGCTCGACCTCAACAAGAGGACAGGAAGCCAGACGCCTTGTTTTTCTCCGCCCAAACCTGAGGATCTCTCTCCGGTGGGTCTCCCCGTCTCTGTTCAGAGGATCCCGTGAGCATGCAGGAGCCCGGGCCGTCTTCTCCCTCGGCTATGGCCTCCCGCTGGACCCTACCTGGCTCTCAAATAGGTAAAGACAGCCTAAGAGGGGGAAACGCCTGGGAAAGAGAGCAGAAACACGCTGGCTTGTAGTGAAGTGGTTGGTAAAATGGAAGCCAGGCTCACTGGCTACATGCAATATAGATTTAATTAATTATTTTTCTTTCTCTGCAGTTTGTCCACCAGTAACGATCATAACTTTTGCTTACTGTTGTTTCCAAATCTGCAGTCCATAATAAACATGACATGTTTAGGATCTTCTGTTCTGTTATCCACACATTGTTATTTAAAGCAAATTAAATAGATCTTTCTGTCCACTTGAGGTCAGTGGATCGAGCTGAAATCTCACTATTTCCATATTATCACAGCGTGTGTTAGTGGACAGTCGTCTATATAAACATCCAGCAGACGTGGAGCAGCATTAATGTGTGTCAACTCTAAACTCACCAAAGCATTGATCATAGAGTCTGTCAAATGTTTCATTCAGCAGCAGTAAACACTCAGTAAGAGCTGGAAATGGGGCTGAAATATGTGAAAAAGCTCCGTAGAGATGAGAGGACCTGTGTGAGCGACACGTTTCACTTCATATACAGCCAGTCTGAGTAGAAGGGGGATGACTTCCCTCTTATTGGGTCCGTTCAGGTGTTTTTCATTACTTTCAATGGAGACTCAAAACTGAAATCCCATCCGCACCGGGATGAAGGGATGCTCTGAGCTCACACCAGGTCATGTGACAAGAATGAATCGATCGGCTCCACAGGATTTGCTTCACCCTTTCTGTCCAAGGGCGTCACAACATCTGGTTGAAGGGTCATCAGCCAAACTGATGGTGGAGGAGATACCCGCAGATGTATTATCTCTATCGTTGTATAGATCCTTTATCCTCTGTAGAGTAATAATCAGTTACCTTTATGATCAAAGTGACACGCAGCGACACAGTCTACATTTAAAGATGGACGACACAGGATGTGGCTGCTGCAGTTTACATCACACATTTACATTATTTGCATTTACCTTAAAATCAGCAGGAAGAGAGCCGACAGAAGCCGTCTTTAGAAAAAATGTATTTGCTGTGTATTTTGACTTTCTAATCAGTCAATCAATCTTTATTTATTTATATAGTGCCAGTTCGTAGCAGCGTTATCTCAAGGCGCTTAAAGAGCAGGTCTAGACCAAACTGTTTAATGAAGAGAGAGACCCAACGGCAACTAAATTATGAATAGTAATAAGACTAGTATTGATGGAAAGTGGTGGCTAACATGCAGGTGTTAGTGTACGAGTGTCTAGGGGCTGATCCAGATGTTTTGGCTTTATCTTTTGGGAGCTGTCTTTATTTCCAGCTGTAGTAGTAACGTGGACGAGTGAGAGGATCAGAGAGAAGCACTGCTGCTGATAGTAATCCCATAATATTATTGTCTGTCCCACCTGTTAACAATGACCTAGTGCACAGGTAATTTAAAGCAGCTGACGTCAGTGTGTGTTTGTGTGAAACCAGTGGCCAACAAATGATCTGAATCAGTGCAAACACAACATCCTGATCTCCTGCTGCAGGGGTTACATCAGCCTGTGGACATGAGCAGACCTGCCGTGACTTCATCAGAGCTGAGCTGCTAATGGAAAGTGCATCGGGGAACATTGTACTGTGGTGTAATTATACAGCATGCTGTAGTTCGCGTGGATTACATAACTGTTCCTCCACTGTGCCTGTCGCTGTCACACGACTGTTGTGACACTTGAGGTAGAAACTGGCAGCATTCAGACTTCTGAGTTTTTAACTTTGAACTGTTGTAAAATCTTTTGGATTAAACAAAAAACTGAAACAAGAAACCAGCAACACACACACACACACACACACACTAACAGTGTCTGGGTGTGAGTGAACAGCGCCTCCAGGCTTGGATGTTAATGGGGATCGATCCACTCAGAGTAAAATTAGAAAAAGGTGCTGGCTGATCAGATATCAGATAGTCATTAGAGGAGCTGGCTCTCCTGTTCGCTCATTAAAGAAGGCTAATGGGGATTGTTTAGGTTCGTCGTGGCTGTTTCTGGGTCGTTTCATCCAAATTGTTCAGATTGAACCTTGGAAATGTTGTATTTCATAGGATATGAGGAAGAATATATGTTACATCTGCAATAAAACACATTTTGCAAACTCGAGGATTCATTTTTTAAAAATGTTTTATGGCCATGATTCACTAAAGACTTTGACAAGGTGGAAAGAGTCAAAGTAAGACGGCCAAATTCTCCCTGTGGTCAAAGCTGACGCCACACAAAACATGCAGCTAAAAGAGAAAAATGTTTTATACAAATACAAAAAAACATTAATAAATAGTTTTGTTATTTTGAGTCCTGGGGTGAATATATATGGAATATCAGGTATTATTAGGGCCACGAAAAGATAAGTGTTTTATATTTCAAAAATAAAGTCTAATGTGGAGAGTAAAGCTGAAATACTTTGACTTTATTCTCGACATTCTGACTTTGGGACGCTGGATGAAAAGTGAAAAGAGCATCCTGAGGGGAACATGAACATCTGAGCCAGAGTTTATTCTTTGTCTTCAGTTTGTCTCGTCGTTGTTGATATTTCAGTCTGGACCAAAAAAGTCAACCTGCTGTTGGTGCTAGTGAGAAAAGTCAAGGAATTATCAAAGTCAAGTTCATCCTCTGGGGACCATGAATGTCCCTCCACAAAGTCACAAAGTAGTATTTCTTCTCTTTGCCACATCAGATTGGTTTATATAGTACGATGCTTCTGACTTACTGATCCTGTCTCTTGTTTGGCCTCCATCCTGCAGTCTCCCCTGCTGCAGAGCGGCTGCGCCACATACTGGGGGAGGACGACGGTGCCCCGACGCCCACAATATTCACTGAGATGGACACGCTGCAGCACGAGGGGGGCGAGCTGGAGTGGAAGGAGTCTGCGAGGTGCACGCTCAGACAGTCCCACAAACACGCAGGCGTCAGAGTGACGGAGGTTTCATTAGTTTAGGATTTGGGGTCACTTTTGAAAGGATTTAGGGGTCGAGGGTCGAAACATCATGGGTGCTGGGTGACGGGGCTTAAACACTACATGTGATTAAAGCTACAGTTTAAATTACACTACAGCGTCCTGCTGGTTGGCTCTAATCATTCTGTCTCATTTAGACTTAGACTAGACTTTAGACTTTTAAACCTGGGCCCTGTCTGGTTGTCTAGATGGCTCGTAGGTACAAAAAGTGTTGGAACTGGTCCAGTATTTCACCTCAGCCTGCATGATCCTTTGGGACAACTGCACCTGATCACAGTAGGTCCACTAAAAGAGCTTGTTTGATCCACTGACAGGCTCAGAGTGTTATTCTAAGTGTGTGACAGCATCATGGAAAGGATCCCTACAGAGAGAGACCTGGAAGATCCTTTTGGTTTAACCACAAACAGCACACACACCAGACTCCATTCACAAAAATAGTGATTTAACCTCACAGGACACAGGAGCTGCTGGTCTGCTGCTGCCTTGATTGGTTAGTTTGTTTGCATTACTGTGTGACTTTGCGTGGTTTTAAAGGCTGCTGTACAATCTGAACTAACCCATTGAAACACCAGTCACACAAACATCCACATTCTGCCTGGTAAAATCACTGTTTTTGTGAATGTAGTCTGGTGTGTGGTCTTTCTGCACACACACCAGACTACATTCACAAAAACAGGGATTTTTAGGCCATTCTAAGCAGCCTGTATGAGGGCCGCCACTTGACGTGATCTACCGGATCAGTTCCAAAAGTATTTGTACCTTTCAAACCCCAAATATGTAAAAACAAGAGTTATCCTTAAAACAGACCCCTGTCTCTGTAGGTGGGTGAAGTTTGAGGAGAAGGTGGAGGAGGGAGGAGAACGATGGAGCAAACCTCACGTCTCCACGCTGACCCTCCACAGCCTGTTTGAGCTCAGGACCTGCCTGCAGACGGGCAGCATCCTGCTCGACCTGGAGGGCTACTCACTGCCGCAGATCGTGGGTGAGTCCGACGCAAGTCTGCTGTGCAAACAGGGGCTTCGATGCCTTGTTGTCACAGCTGATCATTAAATGTTATTGGCTGCTGCAGTCAAATCTAAAATGTCAGAATGTCCTCACAAGGGAAAGAGACCCTACATGCACCTCACTGCATTTTAAAGAAATGAGTATTATTAAATGAAATGTTTGAATCCATGCAAAATCTGCTTTATTGGTCATGTATGTCCATCTGGGCTGTGAACTCCAGATGAGATCGTGGATCGGCAGATATCTGATGGTCTCATTCCTCCGGATCTGAAGGAGAAGATCAGCTTTGTGTTGCTCAGGAAGCACCGTCACCAAACCAAGAAACCCATCCACCGCTCGCTGGCAGATATAGGAAAGTCCTCCAACACTCCTTCCAGTAAGTCTGCGCTCTGTCTGTGTGCACTTTCAACTACCAATCAGCAATCACCAAAGTAATCCAGCCTTCTGATTACGTCCTAATACTTCCTTTGTTTTCTGCCACCTGTTTCACCTTTCCTCGTTAAAATCGCCTCTTCTGTGCTCATCGTTTTCACATCTGCTGCTGCTGCCCTGCTGCTGCTCTGTCAGACCGTAGTCCTCAGGTTAATCTCAATCGTAGTACTAGTTCAGCTTCTGGGATCCACCGCTCCACAGAAGACCTACGCTCTCGGCAGTCAAGCAGCCTTGGCCGCCTGCGTGAGTCTGAACACACACACACACACACACACACATTCATGCACCACCTTCCTATTTGTACTGCTGCCTAAACACCAGTGGTGGAAAGTACGTACGTTTACTTACGCACAATTTTGAGGTGCCTTTTACTTTAGTATTTCCATTTAATGTCACCACGTACCTTTAGTCCTCAACCTGTTTGACACATTAAGATTTTATGGAAGCAAAATATATATGAGCCAATAAAAACAGTGCATAGTTACAGATCAGACCAGTGGTTCCTGACCTTTTGGGCTTGTGTGGATGGTCCTCATCATGTTTCAGATGTCTCTGAGTGGTTACCAGCTCCAGCAGACAGACGTTTCCTCCCTCAGCTTTTCAGATAGTTGGTCACGACGAGGTCAAACTAAGCAGGTTTGCATTTAATAAAAGCCAGAACAGATTTCAGAACATCTTCTCCCATTAATCATGTGACGGCCCCTCAGGTTTACCTGGTGACCCTCTAGAGGACCCTGACCCCCAGGTTGGGAACCACTGGGCTGAAGTAGTTCCAACAATGTAAATGACTGTCAGCCGTCATACATAATAATATATTAGCCACAGGAGACGTTTTACTGCAGAACGAATACTTTTGCATTTGATAATTGAAGAACACTTGGTGGAAAATGTCATGTGACATTAAGAGAAAACATTTATGCATCATGATTAAATAAATATAACAGAACAGGTATGAGGTCAAATAAAAAAGGTAATTGTACAAAATAATAACTTAACAGAAAATCAATTCTTCTGGCACAATAAGTGTATGAGCACGTTTCTTATTGTTAATAAGTGTTTTTCTAAAGGCTGTAAAATGTCATCAGTAAAATGAAGTTCACTAATTCATAAAAACAAAAACCAGAAAGTTCAGCAAAGTGTTTCAGCCTCGACTTCTAGCTTAGTTGAATGATTTCAGAATCATCGAATCAGAAATATCAGAATGAATTAGATGTTTAGTCTTTCTTCCACATTTTTTTCCAAAATTCTCATTTACAATCAGCTTCATAAATGTTTCCTGAGGAAGGAAATGCAGCGAACGTATAAACTCACAGTTTTAGTGAGAAGCACTGAATGTAAAAATAACTTTTGTTCACTTGTTCAGGACATTAGACCTGTAGTGCAGCCTGTAAATCCTCTGAGTGCCTCCTCCACCACTGACACACACTCCATACCTGCACTCATTGACCAGATTGAAACTGTAGGCTCTCACTTTCGTAACATCTCTGCTTTATTCTCTGTTTTTAATCCCAGCTAACTCCCCGCTGCTGCATGATTTCACCACTTGAGATGGCTTTGTGTGAACACAGTGTGATGGACATGATGTGTGTTTACGTTAGAGATTTTGATCCTATTGTGTGCACCTTTGCTAATTTCTTTTGTGGATCCATCTGGGTGAAGAGGATTATGAAAGGATTTTTTTTTTTTTAGGGCTCCGTGTGGAATGCTCTTGTTCTCTCTTTGTTTAATTTCATTTGTTCCCAAATCTGCTTTGAGGAATAAAAAGGGAAATTGGTCATTAAACAACAATCCCCCACAGAAGGTTCTAGCACACACTGAGCACATGAATGCCCTCTCTATTGTTCTTATAACCCTTTAATTGGACCACATTTGCATATTTCGACTTGCTTACTCGGCTGTAACCGAATAAACCCCCACTGAGACTCCACTGCTGCACTGAAACCTGTTTTAAACCTGAAATTCTTTGTTTGAAATATGAAATATAAGTGTGTTGTTCATTCCCAGATCACGCCCAGAGCCGAAGCATGAATGATATTTCAGACACGCCAAGCACAGACCAGGTAACACTGAGCATGGTGTGTGTGTGTGTGTGTGTGTGTGTGTGTGTGTGTGTGTGTGTGTTCTTTAGTGGGTTCGGCTGGTGTATACATGTACAGCTTTTATATCGTTACTGTTAAGAAACCCCATGAAAAGACCCAAACTAATGATCGTCTGGTCGTCTCGTCACTTGTTGGATAAATTAGCAAAATCTGAAAAGTTGTTCTTTAACCTAAACTCTGGTTTAAACCAAAGATTAAACCTACAGGAGACCTCAACATTTTGGATCCGTTGTGCTCAAACCTACACGGTCCTGATGAAGCAACGTGTGAAACTTAATTATTCATATTTAGGATTTTGTTTTCAGAAATCTAGTTCTTATTACTGCTTATTTATCCAGGAATATTTGATGTTGTTGGCGAAGAAAGATTTCACGCTCATGTCTGGAGGGGCTTTAAAGAGAGAACAGTACTTTTGATGACATGACTTTTAACACTGTGGTGGCAGATTTAGAAAGAAATCCAACATATCTAAATGAGTACTGGAGGGATTTAGTGTTGCACTTTAATGAAGAGTATTTGGTCAAAGTCGAAGCAGCACAGATCACAATATCCTGACTGTTGTGCAGCACTTTGGGATATGCACACCAAGCACTTGAGCCTACATTTCCCATAATTCAGTTCACTAGCATCTCTTCATTATATCAGGCCTGCCACATCCCCCAAACAGAAACACAGGCTACTTTTCTCCTCTGTTGCTGTCGTCGTGTAAACAAACCGCCTCCTTTAGGTCTGTTCCTAAAGTAGACTGGCTTTATGCGTCAAATTGGTGGAATGGCCCTTTATATTCTACAGTCAGCTGTGCCCACAGGTGGAGTCGTGGCTGGTTTGTGATTGGCCGATCTCCTGTTGGCTGTGGGAGAATAACGACGGATGTGTTTGTGCTTTATGGAAAGTTGAGCCTTGTTTTATGAGTCGTCAGAACCACTTAATCCCTCTAATCCAGCCAGCCTGGACCCTGAAGTGGGCATTTGTTTAATTGTGTGTACGTGCGTGTACCTGCGTGCGTGTGTGGACTTCAGCTTGTGTCTTTGCAGACTTCTAAGCTTCACTTGTTTCCCCGTTTGAGCCGATGTAGAATAACACAGTCTGAAATACGCTGTGATGTCGAAGCATTTTTATCATTCTGCTAAATATCTTGACAAGAACTTCAAAGCAACAAATGAACGTGTCGTGTGACCGCTGAGTCCGATTTAATTATTTGTTCGCAGCAGCCGGCGCAGCACCTCCAGCTTTCTTTGATCTGACCAACATGCACATGACGTCACAGCATGTTATGTAAGGCCCAGCCGAGGAGTCACTGTACTGGAGCTGCAGGGAAAAGTACAGCGAGTAGATTATTATAAGTCAGTTCATAGCGTGAGAGATTGAGATGTCCAAGAAGGAGTAACCAAGAAGTTAGGAGAGAGGACCAGTTGGTGAATTGACTCTGAAAGCAGCATTAACAGATTATGAAGAGATTTTAATTTAAGCACCCACCACTCCACTGCCACGTGCCTCCTTGGGGAGGTGGAGGAGGTGGAGGAGGTGGAGGAGGGTTGCATCAAATGAGCTGCGGCCATAGACTGTGTCAAAGTGGACAAGAGCCACCATGACGTCACCCATTGGTTTGTAGGCTACCGGTCGTCAGCTGATGCTAGTGCTAGCTAGCTTTTCTTTTCACTGTCTCTAATCACCAGAATCGGTTCATTCAAAAAGATTTGTTCACCAAATTGTTGAGCGCTTGACTGGAGCTGAACTGTGTATTCCTCGTTACCTCTGGCTTCTGTTGCTCTCACACCAAACTCTGCTCATAATTCAGGATATTTTAAAAGTTTCATCACTCTGCTGCAGTCTCAGAACCTCTTGATCCCGTTGGTTCGATTAGTTTCCGGTTGTGCCGACAGCACAGGATGCTAACTGCTATTGCTACAAATGAAGCTGCTGATCTTTGTTTTTAGCCTCTGGAGGCTAATGCAGCACGGCTAACGACTGTCATGTGACTGTTTCACTGTATAAAACTGGAAAACTTAAAAAACCAAGCAGACAAACAGGAGAAAATGGTTTTATTTGACTTTACACTCTGTATAGATCCTGTTAGCCTCTAAAGCTAAAGATCTGCTGGGCCGCACAGACTCTGGATGCTAACCTCTACTTTCTTTACAACCCTGCTGAACATCTCTTTATATTGAACTGGAGAAGAAGAAAGGTCTGGTCTTGGGCTTAACATCAAACTGGTTCAAGATGTTCTACATTGGCCCAACCCTCATGATCAATATCCCCGTCCCTAAAAAGTTTAAATGCTAGAAGTTTAGCTTATCTAGCTGCATCGGGCCTCGATCATGTGATCTGCACTCTGTCCCGTCTCTTCTTCCAGCTGAAGAACAAGTTCATGAAGAAGATTCCTCGTGATGCCGAAGCATCCAACGTCCTGATTGGCGAGGTGGATTTTCTGGAGAAACCCTTCATCTCCTTTGTGCGTCTGGCTCAGGCCACGACTCTGGGAGGCCTCACCGAGGTCCCCGTGCCGACCAGGTGGGCGTCTCTCACGTCTCCCTTCTTGCTTTTGCGTTCATCTTTGCTTTCATTCACATCTTACCTCTGCTCTGACAGGTTTCTCTTCATCCTGCTGGGTCCTCACGGCAAAACCAAGTCCTACAATGAGATCGGCCGAGCTATCGCCACGCTCATGGTGGACGAGGTGGGTGACCGGCACTGTCCCACCCTGACGGACGACACACACACACACACACACATTTATTCTGTTTCTTTATCTCCTGGCAGCTGTTCAGCGACGTTGCCTATAAAGCCAGGGACCGTGACGACCTGATTGCGGGTGTGGATGAGTTTCTGGATGAGGTTATCGTCCTCCCTCCAGGGGAATGGGACCCCAAGATACGCATCGAACCTCCCAAGAAGGTTCCATCGGCAGAAATGAGGCATGTAGACGTAGCTACACTGAAAGGCGCTGAGATCTCTTAAGTTAATATCTGTGCTGAAGGAAGCACTGTGGTGACACCGATGGCTGAACTGGATGTTGAGTCGACATTTACAGTAAAAATCACAAGTTGAATCCATCAGCTGTGGCCAGAGAAAGCAGCAGACTGTTTCCTCTGGTCTCTGTGGAGTCATGAGTAAAAGGTGTTATGGCAAACAAAGAAAGATCAAATCACTGACTACAGATTAAGGACATTTAAAACCAGTTGCAAAACACACCTGCAGTTAGGAGGTTTTAACCACTTGGGGGCAGCAGAAACAAGTGTTATGGTGAACTTTTATCCGTCCAGCAGTTCAAGGTCAACATGATCGTTCATGATCGAGTCATGCTTCTGTCCAGCTGATGAATGTTAGTTCAATATTCTCTCTCTTTTAGCTCTGTTTTTGGTCTCTAATACCTACTGAGGGAAAGATGTGGCTCTTCAGCTGCTAAAAGTGTCTGTTGTCTGCTGAGCGGGGCTACAGGGGCTATGAGAGCAGTGACATTGAACCAGAACAGTGAAGTTGTGGCTGAGCAGCTAAACACTGACGCTCTGTACGGCAGAGAGGGAGCCGCAGGTTCAGCTGGTGGTTCTCTAATGTCTCCAGATGGTTCCTGACAGATACTTTAACGTGAGCCCCGTCCTCCGCCTGAAGCCTCGTTCTGTTCCCACGTGTCCTGCAGGAAGTCGGTGCTGAACCTGAACGAGCTGGGCCAAATGAACGGCTCGGCCGGCGGGGCCGCCGGAGGAGAAGACGAGGAGTTTCCGGCTCCACACGAGCTTGGAGAGGAGCTGAAGTTCACCGGGAGGTACGACAGGAATGAATCACACGTCGCAGCGTCCAGTGCCGCCGTGGCTCTGCCACGTTAACGATGAGCTCATCACTGTCTCCACAGGGTCGCAGGTGGATTATGGCTGGACATCAAGCGGAAGATCCCGTGGTACTGTAGCGACATCTACGACGGCTTCCACATCCAGTCCATCTCTGCTGTGCTCTTCATCTACCTGGGCTGCATCACCAATGCCATCACCTTTGGAGGACTGCTGGGGGACGCTACCGACAACTACCAGGTCCTCACAGCGACTGCAGCTACTGTTCAGTGTGCTTTTATTTAGCTGTCGTCATTTTAAACCATCATATTCAGTCCTGTTTTTAAGTCTGTAAAGTTTATTTTGGCATTTTAATCTCCCTGTAACTGTAACTTCTTTAGTGTCATTTAGAAACTGTCGACATTTAGTCTCTTTCAGTCGGATTATATTAAACATTTCAGACAAAACCAAGATTTTTTTGTTATTTTTAGTCACTAAAAATAAGACATTTATATAAGATTTGATCTTATTAGTCCAGATGTAGTGGATATTGTGTCTGGAGCAGTGGAAGCTTCTGCATTAAAAACAGAAAAAAGAGATTTTGTTAAGATTTTCATTTTTTAAACTACATTTAGTCTCGTCTGTTGTTGTCAACAATAGTCCGTGTTGATACCTAGTAGTCATGGAAGGAAGGTCGCTGAATCCCCTCACAGGTTAACTGACTTCTCCCTTTTCTCAAGGGGGTGATGGAGAGTTTCCTCGGCACTGCTCTAGCAGGGACTGTCTTCTGTGTGTTTGGTGGGCAGCCGCTCATCATCCTCAGCTCAACGGGCCCCATTCTGATCTTTGAGAAGCTGCTGTATGACTTCAGCAAGTAAGACTCACGCAGCACAGGACAGCAGGGAGGAGGTGAAGTGAGCAGCTGCCGCTCACACGCTCTTTCCTCTGCCCGCAGGAGCAACGGCATCGACTACATGGAGCTGCGTCTGTGGATCGGCCTTCACTCGTGTCTGCAGTGTTTCCTGCTGGTGATCTCGGACGCCAGCTACATTATCAAGTACATGACCCGCTTCACAGAGGAGGGCTTCTCCAGCCTCATCTCCTTCATATTCATCTCTGACGCCATTAAGAAGATGGTGGGTAGCATGTTGTCACGGAGCGAGCGTTCAGACGGACGGCACAGTTAACACCAGATAAGAACCGGCTCGTTGTTCACAGGTTGGAGCCTGGAAGTATTACCCAATCAACCGGGGGTTCAAGCCCGACTACATCACCTCCTATAAGTGTGAATGCATCGCGCCGGACCAAGGTGAGTCTTCACACTCTATTTTAGTTTTCTTTACACGCTCTGTTTTCTGATTTGTTGAAGGAAACTGTTAGGACTGAATGTGATCAAATGTTTTGGCATCATTAGTGAGATAAAAGTCTTTCCTCACATAAAATGTTAATGGTCACTGGAGTGACATAAAATATTTAGAAATGAAACTGAATTCTTTGAGGAATAGTTCAACATTTTGGAAAGTTTGCTGGAGATGAGACGATGGATATCAATCTCATGTCTGCACATTAAAGGATGACTAGTATTTACAAGCCTGGGCCCTATTTCTACATATTTCTGGTCCAAAATGACTGGTAGGTAGTAAAAGTGTTGGAACTGGTCCAGTAGATCACCTCAGCTTTGGGACAACTGCACCTGATCACAGTAGGTCCACTAAAAGAGCTTGTTTGATCCACTGACAGGCTCAGAGTGTTATTCTAAGTGTGTGACAGCATCATGGAAAGGATCCCTACAGAGAGAGACCTGGAAGATCCTTTTGGTTTAACCACAAACAGCACACACACCAGACTACATTCATAAAAATAGTGATTTTAGCTACCAGTCATTTTGAACCAAGAATATGTAAAATGCAGGGAATTAACACGTGGTGTATGTGATCTGCATCATATATAATTTGGGGTTATTTCACATCGTCGACAGCTACAGCATTTGTCAATTTATCATCATCAACATTCTGACCTTTGTAAGATATCAGCAGGGAAACTTCTGGCGTGTTAACTGATGAAATATTTCATGGTGATCAGATGTAAATGTTTGCTCTTTACTCTGTGATGATTTGTGTGTTCTGTCTGTTTCGGCCTCATTTTTGGATGGTGTCTGACAAAGTGAGTAAACACGTTCAGAAGCTGGTTTATCATGTTTAAAACAACCCTTTTAGCAAACACTCTCTGCCTGGAGGCTTCAGGTGAGGCTCTGAGAAGGTTAAAGCCCCTGAAAACTTTCAAATCTTAGTTTTGACCAGTTAAACAAAAGAAAACTCTTCAATTAGTATTATTTTTAAAGTTTACCTCTGGAAATCTGCTTCATCAGGACTTCAAACTAAAGAGAAGAGGAAAAAATAGAGAAATCTCTCCTGTAAAACAACCAAAACTAACAAACGCTGGCACAAACTTGTGTGTAGAGCAGCCACAGGCTTCACAGAGCCTCTCCAGCCTGCAGGGAGTCAGTAATGCTTGTGTTACCCGTCATGTCGGCCACCGTTGATTAGATTTTCTTTGTGTTTTCTCTCCTCAGCATCTGCGCTGGGCTTGAATGTTTCAGCTCCACTCGCAGACGATAACATGACTCTGCTGGTAAGAAAACATCCCTGAACCTTTTCTTTTGCTCTCTGGGGTTCTGTAGGTAAGATAAAAGTGCACCGCAGGGATTTATTCTCTATGTGTTGTGGTCTCTCACATGTTTGGCCAAAAGAACTCTGGACCATGTTCATCAAGCATCTCGTGGCAGGAAATGATGAAATTACAATGAAATTAAATACATTTTTCATGCACAGCAAAGTTTAGTAAGAGTATTTATCTTTGTTTTTCCTCCCCCACGTCCCCTAAAAGACCAAAGATCCTCTTAGTGGAGCAGTTTTTCATCCCACTGACGTTCAGGTGAGCTCCACGGGGTTCCTAACCTGCTCAGAGGCGTCAGGAGACGATGTTACAGCAGAGATCTTTAGTCTTGATAAAAACAGACAGGTGTTTGTGAGGAGAAGATGTCCTCCGGCTCACGGCTGACAGATCAGTGCTCCTCAGATCCTGCAGGGACATTTAGTCTTTATTCAGACTGAAGAAAAGCTGAATTATGAGTCTTACTTGAGAGGAAAACCACAGAACTCCATCATCATGTGTGCTTTGTGGCTCTACATGTGATAAAAGCGTGACGCCACGCTCTCTAACAGAAAGAGGACGTTTCTGGAGTTGATGCTGAGATGTGTGATGAACACGAGCCCAGACGTCCTGTCAGTGAGAAGATCTGATTCAAGAGCGCAGCAGCTCCTGTTTCTGTCTTCTGGTTTGTCTTTTCTTCTGTTATCGCTTGTCTTTTCTCTTCTCTCTTGTGTCGTCCTGCCTTCGTAGTTTAACTTGACAGACCTGGACTGGAGTCAGCTGAGTAAGAAGGAGTGTGTAAAGTATGGCGGCGCGCTGGTGGGGAACTCCTGTAAGTATGTTCCCGACCTGGCCCTCATGTCCTTCATCCTCTTCTTCGGCACCTACTCCATGACCGTTTCTCTCAAGAAGTTCAAGTTCAGCCGCTACTTCCCGACCAAGGTAAGACCCCCCCGCTGCTTTCCCACAGTGCACCAGATCTTATTAGATTTATTTACCAAAGCATGAAACCAGTCCTGTTTAGACAGTTTAGAAAAACACCCAACATCCAGCAGCACATATATCACCTGTTTCACCTTGTATCTGCCCCCCCCTCCCCCTCCACATATAACATATATATATATTATACCTGTGTACCACCTGTTTGCTCTCCTCTCCCTGAATGCGCTCCAGTTCCGAGCCCTGATCAGTGACTTTGCCATCATCCTCTCCATCCTGCTCTTCTGTGGGCTGGATTATCTGCTGGGGCTGGACACCCCCAAACTGCACGTCCCCACTGAGATCAAGGTCCACTCTTCCCTGAGCACCGCTCTCACCTCACCTCACCTCACCTCACCTCACCTCACCTCACCCCTCCCGACCTGTTTTCCTTTCCCTGTCACCGCCCGGACGTGTTTTTAATGCCCATCTAATCAGCGGTCTGGTTTTTCTGTGGATTTCTGAGCGTGATGATTCGTTTCTCTTCTCTTTTTCCTGCCCTCGCTCCCTCGTGTGGACGCCTCTCTCTTGTGCTCCCTCCTCGCTCTCTGCTCTTTTAGCTGAGGAAGCTAATCAGTGATTTTGCCATCTTCATGTCAATCATGTGCTTTGTGGCTCTGGATATGTTGATTGGGTTAGACACCCCCAAACTAATCGTTCCAACTGAGCTCAAGGTATTTCACTTCTTTACACTCTGAGCTTCTCGTCTGTCTTTTCCTGTTTGCATGCTCGCGGTGCCTTTAGTCTGGTGCTTAGTTCAACTTTTCAGAGTAAGATTTGACACAGTTTATTAGTAGAGCTCGTTATTAAAGATTAAACCAGTGGATCCGAACAAATGAAATATTAAAAACATCTGAAGAGACATTTCCCCTTTAAATGTGTCACATGTTTTCATTCAGATAAACATTTGGGGTTCAAAGACATAAAATTATGCAGAATTTCACCGAAAAATTCAGAATATGAATCTAAATTGGTGCGTCAGAGCTTTGGCTTGTGCTAAACTGGTGATCGGTTTTACAATCAGAGCTGCTTTTAGACATATTTCTGTATCTGAGCTCCGTTAAGCAGCATTTTAAATCCTTAATGTCCTTTTTATGGACATCTGTGTGCTCAGCAGGACTTCTCCCTGCAGTCCATCTGAGTAGTTCATGTGATTATCAGCTTATTAAAAGGTTAACATCATATCTGCTTTATTCCAAAGTAAGTGACTAGATAGACTCATTTCTGTGTTACAGCTTATACATCTGATAATATAGGAAAGTACAGAAAGTCCATTAGACCCTGTAACAATCAGTGAAGTTTAATCAATGATATAAATAGATGGATACTTCTGTTTCGGCACCTTAATGTTAGACCTCAAGAACCACGACTGTATGACATGAAAATAGAAATGATTATTGTCCAAATCAGCTTCACATCAGCTGAGTTTTCTCTCCCATCGATCATGTGACGGCCCCTCAGATGTATCAGGTGACCCTCTAAAGGGGCCAGAGCGCTATGTTGGGAACCACTGGATTAAAGAGTCTAAATGTATATCAGTAATATTTCCCAGTAGTCCAGATAATACTTCTGTACTTGTACTTTCCACTACTGCATGCTAGTGTTTTTAATCTGCACCATGATCAGTGTAGACGTACAATAAGTGATGTGTGCTTTTCACCTGCACTGTGTATTGATTATTCGTTATTGTGTGTGTGTGTGTGTGTGTGTGTGTGTGTGTGATCAGCCCACCCGCTCCGATCGTGGCTGGCTGGTGATGCCGTTCGGTAAGAACCCCTGGTGGTGGTACCTGGCCAGCTCCGTTCCCGCCCTGCTGGTCACCATCCTCATCTTCATGGACCAGCAGATCAGCGCCGTCATCGTCAACCGCAAAGAAAACAAGCTGAAGGTCTGAAGTTCACAAAATGAGTTTGTATCTCTAAATTATGACTTAGTATCTTAAGGGGAAGAAAAGGTGAATCAAATTTGTGACTTTTTTTCTCAAAATTATGACTTAGTATCCTAAGGGGATGAAAAAGTGAAGCAAATTTGTGACTTTTTTTCTCAAAATAATGACTTAGTATCCTAAGCGGAAGAAAAAGTGAATCAAATTTGTGACTTTTTTCCTCAAAATAATGACTTAGTATCCTAAGCGGAAGAAAAAGTGAATCAAATTTGTGACTTTTTTCCTCAAAATTATGACGTAGTATCCTAAGGGGAAGAAAAAGTGAAGCAAATTTGTGACTTTTTTTCTCAAAATAATGACTTAGTATCCTAAGCGGAAGAAAAAGTGAAGCAAATTTGTGACTTTTTTTCTCAAAATTATGACTTAGTATTGTTGGGGTGTAACAAGTAGTAAGTTCAATTTGGCTATCAGAAATAATTAATAATTATCAAAGGTAATGACAAAATGACCACATTGATAGCTAGCTGAAGGATTGTGGAGTTCTTGACAGTGTAGAGGTTGGCAGTGTTCACCCTTATACAACATTAAAGAAGACAGCAGGTATTAAAACATTTATTAAAACAGAACAAAATCAAACAATTTGACATTTTTTCTCAAAATAATGACTTAGTATCCTAAAATGACGAAAAACTATCATGAACTAATGATTAAAGTATCTGATGTCATTATTTATATAAATATATATATAATATATAAATATAAAACAAAAACAGATATAAAAATATGATCAGATGTGATTCACAAGCATTTGTTGTTATTATCTTCCATCTATCTGACCAGTTAATCTGTCATCAGAAGTCAATTAAATATTATATCTGTGATATTAAGTATATTATAAAAGAAAGCTTCCAGAGTTCATTATACTTAAAATAATGATGATAAAACTATATTTAATTAAGCTTTCCATGTTTGCGCTCTGCAGAAGGGCTGTGGCTACCACCTGGACCTGTTCTGGGTGGGGGTGCTGATGGCGCTGTGCTCCTTCATGGGTCTGCCCTGGTACGTGGCCGCGACCGTCATCTCCATCGCGCACATCGACTCGCTGAAGATGGAGAGCGAGACGAGCGCCCCCGGAGAGCAGCCGCAGTTCCTGGGAGTCAGGTGGGACCGCCGCCGCCGTGACCCTGCACGAGCGAGTCCTCGCCTCTGAACGCATTTATTAAAGCTAAAACATTGTTCCTTTGCAGGGAGCAGAGGCTGACGGGCACCCTGGTGTTCGTTCTGACCGGGCTCTCCGTTTTCCTCGCCCCCATCCTCCAGGTGAGTAAAGGAGGGAGGATCATCATGTGATTGTTTCCTTTCTGCTTCCGCTTTAACTGCTGCTGTGTCACTTTCAGTTCATCCCCATGCCGGTCCTGTACGGAGTGTTCCTTTACATGGGAGTGGCCTCGCTCAGCGGCATCCAGGTACCTTCATTCACCTTTATGACACGGCAGGTCTGGTTTACACTGTTAGATAAGATATTAGATAAGATGAGACAGTGACATGTTCTGAGCGCCTGGTCCAGACTGAAACAATAAGAGTGGAAAGAGATAAATCAATCAATCAATCAATCAAAAAGTCTAAAACTGCAAAATAAATCTATAAATAAATCAAATTTCCTGGTGCAACTGAAAGAAAACAACACTTGTGATGATGAACAATAGTGGAAATCAAAACAGTGTGGATCATTAATGTCCTGTGATCTCTTTTATTGACAGAATATCAAAAGAAAACGTAGGAACGCTGAATATTTGGTAAAAAATGTATCTTAGAATGAGACATTGGATCAAATGGTGTCACCATTGATCACCACTGAGCCAACATGAGCTAATCTCTCTATAACTACACCTCAGTAAGTGCGGCAGGATTCCTTCAGCTGTGACCTGAGAGAAGACCTGAGGGACCTTTGAGCCACAGGTCTTCAGTTAGCTAATGGTTGATTATTAATACCAGAGCTCAGAGTGATAATCTGACAGCAGAGAAAACGTCCCGTGTGTTTCTGTTCCAGTTCTGGGAGCGTATCAAGTTGTACCTGATGCCTCCGAAGCACCAGCCGGACTTCTCCTTCCTGCGTCACGTCCCGCTGAGGCGCGTCCACCTGTTCACCCTCGTCCAGATCGTCTGTCTGGCCGTCCTCTGGATCCTGAAGTCCACCTTCCTGGCCATCATCTTCCCGGTGATGGTGGGTAGAGCGTCCTTCGAGCTGCTCACGTAGGCGACCTCTGATGAAAGGAGAAAGTCACGTGATGTAGTAAAAAGAGCGACGAATCGAGTTATTTCAACACGTTTAACATAACTAACATACTTATTTTACCATAAACTAAACTAAGGTGACACTGAAACTTATTTTAAGCAAAATCTATGATCATTTTTTCCACTTCACACCACTAACCTACATCACATATGTAACATAAGTTCATAAACGGAACTTGTTTTAACTCACATCCATGATTTTTGGGCTCAGATTCTGGGTCTGATGGTCGTGCGGAAGCTGCTGGACCTGATGTTCTCGCAGCACGACCTGGCCTGGCTGGACGACATCCTGCCGGACAAAGACAAGAAGAAGAAGGAGGACGAGAAGAAGAAGAAGAAGGAGAAGAAGGTGGCAGAGCCGGAGAGCGATGAGGAGGTGAGGGAGGTGTTGGGCCGTGTTTTTAAATGTGTGTCGCTCCATCTGTTGTGGGTGCGTCGCTCCTGAGTCTGTTTTCTCTGACTAATACTGTACGTTTCTCCTCTCTGTCCCACAGTGCTGCTGAAAAGGCACTGTACAACACTTACTACAGTCTTTCTGTCCGTCCGTCCTCCCCTCCCTCTGTGTCCCAACACTTCACAGACACATATGTGCTATATTTATCCCCATTATGTCCTCTGCTGTTTCTGATTTAAGGATAAAACTGGTGTTACTCTCTATTTCTGTCACCAAATCCCACAAAAAGACCAAAATCAACCACGTTTTAGGTACAAAGTAGGCAAAACAATAATAAAAGTAAAGATTTTCAGCGGCGGATTATTATTTTTGGAGACACAGAGGACTAATATGTGTTATATTTTCTGACCGTGACAAAAATCTAGAGTATTTCCAGTCCTGTCCTTTGTCCTGCATGCCGACCACCTCCTGTTTCTGTCACCCAGCCCAACAGCTCTGCCCCCCCTCCAGTGAAGATCCCCATGGAGGCCATAGAGCCCCAAACAGAGCCAGACCCCGTTAACCCCCCCGCCCAAAACCAAACCTCTGACTGTGAGTACGCCAGCCCTTCTCCTCCTCCTGCTCTTGTTGGTGGTGTATTTTACTAAATGTGACCGTGGCTACTTTTACAGGCGCACAGTCGAGGTACTGTAAGTGACACAGTACTTCAGGAGAGTTCACATGACTTTTAACTTCAGGAGAATTCAGTCATTTTAGATCTGGGCCCTGTTTTTACATATTTGAGGTTTGAAATGACTAATAAGAACAACTCCTGTGTTCTGTGAGCTAAAATCGCTGTTTTTGTGAATGGAGTCTGGTGTGTTAGCAGAGAGCGATACAACATCAGACAAAAGGATCCTCTCTCTGTAATGATGTTAGATTAACAGTCCAACATCTTCCAACACTTTTAGACGTCAAAATACGTTAAAATAGGGCCCAGGTTTCAAAATACTGAAGTTTGCTAGGCTGTAAGATCTATAATATAATGATGGGACTCACCAGTCTCATCATGCTGCGGAGGCTGCGTCCACTTCGTCATGGTTACAGTAATAAGCAGCACCACCAAAACTACGTGGTCAGGATGGACAGAAAAAGATGAGAGTTTGGATTAAAATAAGACAGAGTTTCAAAATAAAAGCCTGCCTCTAATCACTTCAGTGAAATAACGTGTGCCTGTAAACGTAGCCATTGTGTTCACTGTTATTAAAGATAAGCTGGTATTAAAGACAGTATAGTGTGAAGTATTTCTCTTGGTTGTGTTCATCTCTGTTATCTTTGTCTCTGTGTTTGTATCCGTGTTGAACCGCACACGTGTCGTTCTGTTCCGTGTTGTGCTTCCTTACAGGAGATGAACCCGTACTCCACAGTCACGTCCGATCAAACCGAATTAGACCGCAGGTACTGTGTGCTGAAACTGCACGTGCCCTACAGTGATCTGATGTACTCACCTGACACAAACACCGGCTGGGGCGCCAACACCGTCGCCTTCAGACAACCAAAAACAGCGTAGCTCCAGCAGGGAACACTCGGCCGGCTCACTTTATCTATTCAAACAGACAGTAGAGAGAATGTAGGAGATCAGTCAGAGCACTGCGCACAGGCAGAGCATGAAAAGGTAGGTCAGGAGCTCACTCACAACCACTGCGCCCGCCTCCCTCCCCCTAGCAACGCTTTGGAACTACAGCTCCCACAATGCTTTGGGAGATGTGAACAGGAGTTGTAGTGTTTCACTTTGGGTGATAACTCAGGAAAACCGTGACAGAAGTTCTTTGAATTCGGCACAAATGAGGATGAACAAATTAGATTTTAGAGGTCAGAGGTCACTTAAGGCTTAGTATGACTATACTTAGCTTAGTATGAGCATCAGAGATGTTAACGCTGTGACACTAATCTCAGGTCTGGACAGACTTGGATGTAAACTACAATCAATCTAATCGCAAATCTAGTTTTAGCCAATTTGCATGTATATTTGACCTAATTGGCTGATGTCATGTCTGGTTAACACTTAATAACCAGAGCAGAAATCATTCTACTTATATATAAGTAATTAATTCACACACATTACGTTAATATGTGGCCGAATCACACAAAACTTTAAGTAACTGTTTGTTCACTCAATGATCAGTAAAGGTTACAGCCATCATTAGTTACTCCACTAGATGACCAGTGGGTCTCTGAGCTGCAGCTGCGGCGCCGCCTGCTGTTTATTACCCACACTGCACCTCTGTGAGAGGACAGGAATCTAAAACGTGTCGTCTCCTGCGGTGTTTAACACCAAAAGCCAGGAGCGAGACACGAATCCGTCTGAGCCAGAAGAGATCAGCTGTTTTCTGGCTTCACTCTGAATATTTGTTCTGATCAGTTTCCTGAAGTTTTAGCAGAATTGTTCATCAGATATAAACGCTGTCGTCACCCTTTACTCACCTTTAAAGATGTGCCACTTTTCCCTTTAGTCTGTCCACATGTCCGGTTTGCACACCGCTGGGGGGTCACGGCAGGATCTTTCTTTTAGAGAACCAGTCACACCTTCTCCTCTTGGCCGAAGAGGCGTGAAGACTCGTATTGATTCTGTAAACCAAGACACCACAGATCACTTGTCCCTCCTGCACGGCTGCTCTCCTCTCTGACCCCTCCCACCTGCTGCCACACCTCCCTGCACACTCAACATGAAAACTAGACCAGTTTACGACG
Source organism: Pempheris klunzingeri (assembly GCF_042242105.1). Classification (NCBI taxonomy): domain Eukaryota; kingdom Metazoa; phylum Chordata; class Actinopteri; order Acropomatiformes; family Pempheridae; genus Pempheris; species Pempheris klunzingeri. The sequence continues at coordinate 21,246,949 of NC_092030.1, forward strand.
TGAAACAGAAAGAACATGGTGAACTCCTGAAACTAACTACAGGAAATGTCTTTGTTTATGCTGTGAGACCAATTCTGAACTCCTTAAATCCTCCATATAATAAGAAAACAGCCTCAAACTGTTAAAACTAAACAGAATCAACCCACAGCTTCTATTTCTAATGTGTATTCTTGAGCTTGTGTCTGTGACCAGTACGCTCAGCTGCCACTTTATTAGGTACACCGAGTACTTCCTGGTACTTCCTGGTACTAGTACTGTGTGTTACTGCAGTAAACTGGATCCACTCCTGGTCCGGTGTTCCTGATAAACTGGCCTCTGAGTGTGTGTGATGGAGAGTAGAGGTGTAACCTGCACCCCCCGCCCCCTTCCTCCCACCACTGTTCCTCAGCATCACTCTGCACCTGAAGATCTCCTGCCCCCCCTCACCTGCCCGCTCCCAGGCGAGCCTTGCCCCCGGGGACGCTCCTTCACACCTGCCTCCGCGCCAGCCCGTGCCCCAGGTCAGAATCCAGGTGGAGTCAGACTCAGACTCAGACCCTGAGGAGTCTGTCCTCTGCTCCCACCGCCAGCAGCAGCGCCGCCAGCCGCCCCCACCGGGGGGGCACAGAGACTTTCACCGAAAACGGCACTTCAGCAGCTCGTGTGCTGAGACCATCCTGTAACACACACACACACACACACACACACACACACACACACACACACACACACACACACACTCAGGCTCTCTGACTCTGAACTCATGATCTGCCTGTTGTCTCCATGTGTCGGCTAACAGGAACAGGAAGTGCTCTCTCTCACTTATTAATTGGATTTTTATCAGATGTAAAGAAGCCCCCCCCCCCCCCCCTCGGTCCTGGTCCTGGTCTGTCTCTCAGGTTTTACTGGTGCCGTCACCATGAGTCCAGCTGCAGAGACCCTGTGAACCCACCAGCCGTCAGTGTTGTTCACCATCTTTGCTTCTTTCTTTGTTTTTCTCTCTCATTTAAAGAAACAGTAGAAGAGACGTCGAGTTCATGAGAACCGACGATGTGAAGCTGTAATAAAACAAGTTTAACATCTGCTCACGTCTCCTGTCTGTCTGATGTACTACTGTAGAATACTACTGCAGTACACTGATGTACTACTGCAGAATACTACTGCAGTACACTGATGTACTACTGTAGAATACTACTGCAGTACACTGATGTACTACTGTAGAATACTACTGCAGTACACTGATGTACTACTGCAGAATACTACTGCAGTACACTGATGTACTACTGTAGAATACTACTGCAGTACACTGATGTACTACTGTAGAATACTACTGCAGTACACTGATGTACTACTGCAGAATACTACTGCAGTACACTGATGTACTACTGTAGAATACTACTGCAGTACACTGATGTACTACTGCAGAATACTACTGCAGTACACTGATGTACTACTGCAGTACACTGATGTACTACTGCAGAATACTACTGCAGTACACTGATGTACTACTGCAGTACACTGATGTACTACTGCAGAATACTACTGCAGTACACTGATGTACTACTGCAGTACACTGATGTACTACTGTAGAATACTACTGCAGTACACTGATGTACTACTGCAGTACACTGATGTACTACTGTAGAATACTACTGCAGTACACTGATGTACTACTGTAGAATACTACTGCAGTACACTGATTTACTACTGTAGAATACTACTGCAGTACACTGATGTACTACTGTAGAATACTACTGCAGTACACTGATGTACTACTGCAGAATACTACTGCAGTACACTGATGTACTACTGCAGAATACTACTGCAGTACACTGATGTACTACTGCAGAATACTACTGCAGTACACTGATGTACTACTGCAGAATACTACTGCAGTACACTGATGTACTACTGTAGAATACTACTGCAGTACACTGATGTACTACTGCAGAATACTACTGCAGTACAAGTACTGATACTACTGCAGTACGAGGACTGATACTACTGCAGTATGAGGACTGATACTACTGCAGTAAAAGTACTAATACTACTGTAAAATACTACTGCAGTAAAAGTACTGATACTACTGCAGTACGAGGACTGATACTACTGCAGTAAAAGTACTAATACTACTGTAAAATACTACTGCAGTAAAAGTACTGATACTACTGCAGTAAAAGTCTGAGTGTGATGAGGAAACTGTTTAAAGTATTACAGTAAAAGTACTGATACTACTGCAGTAAAAGTCTGAGTGTGATGAGGAAACTGTTTAAAGTATTACAGTAAAAGTACTGATACTACTGCAGTAAAAGTCTGAGTGTGATGAGGAAACTGTTTAAAGTATTACAGTAAAAGTACTGATACTACTGCAGTAAAAGTGAGTGTGATGAGGAAACTGTTTAAAGTATTACAGTAAAAGTACTCTGAGCAGGAACGTTTCCTCTCTGACTGTTGGACTATTGTAGATTACATCATGAGATTATGAACAATAGTCAAACATGTTTTATGAAAAGAAAAGATGGATAATTTCATCAGATTAATTTCAGTAGTACAAATACTTTAAACTTTAGGACATTCTGAGTTTCTTCTACTTTACAGTTTAAATTATTAACAATCTTTGCTTTTCATAATAAATTTACTTTTCACAATAATCTCATGATGTAATCTGTAATAGTAGTCAGAGAGGAAACGTTCCTGCTCTGGGTACTTTTACTGTAGGAACATCTGTAGTTAAAGTATTACAGTAAAAGTACTCTGAGCAGGAACGTTTCCTCTCTGACTGTTGTACTATTGTAGATTACATCATGAGATTATTAATGATGTAATCAGTTAATTTAATGAAATTATCAATAATCTCTTCTCATAATAAATATATAAACTTTAGGTCATTAATAATAATCTCATGATGTAATATATAAAAGTACAACAGTCAGTAGAAGTATACTAAAGAGAAATACTCAAAGTACAATAAACTTCAAACTTGTACTTCAGTAGCTCAGTAAAAGTACTTCACACCACGTGTACAAATTAGTTCTTTTCAGGAAAGTATTAAGAATCTTTTTGCTTTTCATGGTAAAATATATAAAAGTCCATCAGTCAGAGAGGAAACGTTCCTGCTCAGAGTACTTTTACTGTAATACTTTAAACACAGTTTCCTCATCACACTCAGGCTTTTACTGCAGTAGTATCAGTACTTTTACTGCAATACTTTAAACAGTTTCCTCATCACACTCAGACTTTTACTGCAGTAGTATCAGTACTTTTACTGTAATACTTTAAACAGTTTCCTCATCACACTCAGACTTTTACTGCAGTAGTATCAGTACTTTTACTGTAATACTTTAAACACAGTTTCCTCATCACACTCAGACTTTTACTGCAGTAGTATCAGTACTTTTACTGTAATACTTTAAACAGTTTCCTCATCACACTCAGACTTTTACTGCAGTAGTATCAGTACTTTTACTGTAATACTTTAAACAGTTTCCTCATCACACTCAGACTTTTACTGCAGTAGTATCAGTACTTTTACTGTAATACTTTAAACACAGTTTCCTCATCACACAGATTTATTTACTAGTAAGAGTATTCTACAGAGTGGTATCAGTACTTTTACTGCAGTAGTATTCTACTGAGTGGTATTAGTACTTTTACTGCAGTAGTATTCTACAGAGTGGTATCAGTACTTTTACTGCAGTAAATGATCTCAGTACTTCCTCCGTCTTCAGTTAAATACAGATGTAGTGGGATCAAAAGTAGAAAATAGAAGTTGAGTAGAAACATAAAGGGAAATACTCAGTAAGTACAAGAAACTCCAGACTGTACTTAAAGTATCTGAGTAGTTTAAAGTACTAATACACACTGTAGAATACTACTGCAGTAAAAGTACTTATACCACTCTGTAAAATACTCTTACTAGTAAATAAATCTGTGAGTGTGAGGAAACTATGTTTAAAGTATTACAGTAGAAGTGACTGTTGGATTATTGTAGATTACATCATGAGATTATTATGAAAAATTCATTTATTATGAAAAGCAAAGATTGTTAATAATTTAAAGTGTAAAGTAGAAGAAACTCAGAATGTCCTAAAGTTTAAAGTATTTGTACTACTGAAATTAATCTGATGAAATTATTCATCTTTTGTTTTCATAAAACATGTTTGACTATTGTTCATAATCTCATGATGTAATCTACAATAGTCCAACAGTCAGAGAGGAAACGTTCCTGCTCAGAGTACTTTTACTGTAATACTTTAAACAGTTTCCTCATCACACTCACTTTTACTGCAGTAGTATCAGTACTTTTACTGTAATACTTTAAACAGTTTCCTCATCACACTCAGACTTTTACTGCAGTAGTATCAGTACTTTTACTGTAATACTTTAAACACAGTTTCCTTATCACACTCAGACTTATTTACTAGTAAGAGTATTCTACAGAGTGGTATTAGTACTTTTACTGTAATACTTTAAACACAGTTTCCTCATCACACTCAGACTTTTACTGCAGTAAAACTGTAGAAGTATAATAAAGAGAAATACTCAAGTAAAGTACAAGAACCTCTAAACTGTACTATTGTAGATTACATCACGAGATTATGAACAATAGTCAAACATGTTTTATGAAAAGAAAAGATGAATAATTTCATCAGATTAATTTCAGTAGTACAAATACTTTAACTTTAAACTTTAGGACATTCTGAGTTTCTTCTACTTTACACTTAAAATTATTAACAATCTTTGCTTTTCATAATAAATGAACTTTTCATAATAATCTCATGATGTAATCTGTAATAGTAGTCAGAGAGGAAACATTTCTGCTCTGGGTACTTTTACTGTAGGAACATTTGTAGTTAAAGTATTACAGTAAAAGTACTCTGAGCAGGAACGTTTCCTCTCTGACTGTTGTACTATTGTAGATTACATCATGAGATTATTAATGATGTAATCAGTTAATTTAATGAAATTATCAATAATCTCTTCTCATAATAAATATATAAACTTTAGGTCATTAATAATAATCTCATGATGTAATATATAAAAGTATAACAGTCAGTAGAAGTATACTATCTTGTTAAATTCCAGTTAATTTCATGAAGTTATTAATAATCTCTCTTCATAATATATATATAATATAATATACTGCATAGTAGTACAACAATCACTTTTACTGTTAAGAGTACTTTTACTTTAATACTGTAAGTACAGCCTTTACTGCAGTAAAAGTACTGACACCACTCTGTAAAATACTACTGCAGTAAAAGTACTGACACCACTCTGTAAAATACTACTGCAGTAAAAGTACTGATACCACTCTGTAAAATACTACTGCAGTAAAAGTACTGACACCACTCTGTAAAATACTACTGCAGTAAAAGTACTGACACCACTCTGTAAAATACTACTGCAGTAAAAGTACTGACACCACTCTGTAAAATACTACTGCAGTAAAAGTAAACAAACATTCAAATCAAACACCTGAGAACCTGCGACCAGGAAATGTTTTTTTCATTCCATTCATTTTCTGTCGATCACTATATTGATAGTTTTGATTGATAACTAATCAGATTTTATAATCTAACTGAAGCCGTCAGATAAATGTAGTGAGGTAAATACTACAGTATTTGATGAAGTAGAAGTGTGAAGTAACAGATAAACACTCAAGTACAAGTACTGCAAATCTGTGTTTAGAGTACTTGAGTAAAAGTGATTAGAGGAGATTATTGATCGTCTTTACCAGCTGCAACATTTAATTACAATCCAATACTACATGGAATACTGAGACAGTACAACAAAGTACTTCAACTCCTGGAACATCGTTTATTTTGGTGCTGATACTTGTGTACTTCTACTCCATAAACCTGAATGTAGGACTTTTATTTCAACATTGTACTATAAACTTCTACCACTGTTGAATATTTCTGGTCTCTGGTGACGACTAGTGGACAAACAGTTGTATCTCAACCTGAACCATCAGAGAACAGAACTTCTTACTGTGGAGAAGTTAAATATGTCCTGATGTTTCTGGAGGTTTCAGTTGAGATAAAAACTGTGGTCAGACTCATTAAAAAGACGAGTGAGCAGGTTGAGGTGAGAAACCACTTTATTAGTTTTGGTCAACACGTGTAACAGCAGCGAGTCCAGAACAAACACACACACCGACTAACCTGAGAACTGAACACCTGCAGGGACCCATTTATCTACGTCTGAACACTTGAACCACCAACATGCACACACTGGTTCTACGGCGGGTCTATTTTCTGTCAAACAGGCGACAATTACCTCAGAGATGAAGCAGCAAAAATATAAAGTGGATTATTAAAAGCCAAGGAAAGCAAAAGTCAGGAATGCTCGACCTTTATTGAAGTTTAAAAATAAAAGGAATAACTGACGGCTGGATCAGAAGGAGTGGGTTTGACACCGGAGCAGGGGATTAGTTTCCTCCCCTCAGGCGGAGCACCAGGTGGAGGGTGGACTCCTTCTGGATGTTGTAGTCCGAGAGGGTGCGGCCGTCTTCCAGCTGCTTGCCGGCGAAGATGAGCCTCTGCTGGTCGGGGGGGATGCCCTCCTTATCCTGGATCTTGGCCTTGACGTTCTCGATGGTGTCGCTGGGCTCCACCTCCAGGGTGATGGTCTTGCCGGTCAGAGTCTTCACGAAGATCTGCATGCCTCCCCTCAGACGCAGGACAAGATGGAGGGTGGACTCCTTCTGGATGTTGTAGTCCGAGAGGGTGCGGCCGTCTTCCAGCTGCTTCCCGGCGAAGATGAGCCTCTGCTGGTCGGGGGGGATGCCCTCTTTGTCCTGGATTTTAGCCTTGACGTTCTCGATGGTGTCGCTGGGCTCCACCTCCAGGGTGATGGTCTTGCCGGTGAGGGTTTTGACAAAGATCTGCATGCCTCCCCTCAGGCGGAGCACCAGGTGGAGGGTGGACTCCTTCTGGATGTTGTAGTCAGAGAGGGTGCGGCCGTCTTCCAGCTGCTTGCCGGCGAAGATGAGCCTCTGCTGGTCGGGGGGGATGCCCTCCTTATCCTGGATCTTGGCCTTGACGTTCTCGATGGTGTCACTCGGCTCCACCTCTAAAGTGATGGTCTTGCCGGTGAGGGTCTTCACAAAGATCTGCATCTTGACACTGTTGAGAGAAAAACGTACTTTAGAATGGAGGAAAAAAAAAAAAAAAAAAAAAAAAACTGAGCGAGTCAACTAATCAGATTTCTCTCAACATTTATCCACGAAGCTGAATGTGTCACTAAAAGGCTCCTTACTAACAAAGTGGTTTTCAATCAATTAAACAGCTGACAAAACACCTTCATACTGACTAATTACTGTTTAAGTGTTTGATTAATACATTTGTTTATTAGCTAAAGCTCAGACTGACCTCATAATGATTCATTTGATCAATAGTCTACAATCTAATACAGCATCAATTCACACATTTAACACAATAAGCAGCATAACATGTTTGGGAGCATTAAACTAGATGATATCTAGCACGGAAGCTCATAAGCTAACAGTTAAAATAGCTAACTGACTAGCAGCACCTAGCTACATCCATCAGGTTATTGATCACATCATAACGTTATAACGCTAGCAGCTAGCATACCTTGCTTGGCTAACAGTTGCCGACGCTGCAGTTTAATTCGGTTACGGGCGCCGCTTTCCTTCTCGAAGCTTTGAGTCGACGCAGTCAAACCTTTTTGGTTAAGGTTGCCAGAAAAATCCCCGCAGAGGCGTCCAGCAAACCAGGAGTTTCCCCATTTACGAGAAACGGGCCAACTGGTGAAGCTAACAAGCTAACGTTGCTAAGGTAACCGGGATGCAATACGTGGTAGTTTGTCGGTAATTTCTCCTCTGGAGTTATACTCAAATGTTTAACCTCTTTCATGATTAATGAGTTTCCTTTTCTGGCATAACTGACTCATTTTAAAGTTGAATTCAGCTAAAAGCGGACGCTCGGCGACGTTTTGTAAAATTAGGCCGCGGCTAGCCTGGTTAGCTAGTTTTAAAGTCTGACGTAGTTCTTAATTCACTCCTTACCAACGGCTAAATCATCGCCGAATTAACACACAAAGCACCACAAAACGATACATGTGAAAACAGCGGGCTCAGGCTTGGTGATTAATCTCGAAAAAGATTTTAAAAAAACTATTACTTACAAACAAATTGTTCCACCGGTGTTCACCACAGTCACTTCCGGGTCCTGTCAGGTTTTTAACGAACCGTCGCAGCGGAGCAGCATTTATAGACAACAGCTCAAATATCCCTCCGCTGTCCCACCCGGCGGAACTATATCATCTACGTCTCACTGCAAAATGATTGTGGAATAAATTAAACAAAAGATATCCACAGTAAAACACACAGACACGATAACAGTTTTCTTACAGGGGAGAAAAGTGTTTTTAGTCCGGAGTAAGAGTGGAAAACTATCTACGGTCACAGGCTGGGCGGATGTAGACATGTCGTGAAGCCGTGAGAAAACAGGAAGCTGCTGAAAGCAATAATAACAAAGATTATATCCTAAAAACTATTCAATAATAATATTAGTAACTATATTTTCATTTAATTTTATTTAATTTTATCTTATTTTTTCAAATAACACATTGTAGTTTAGGTCATGAGGTCATTACTTTTCTAATTTCCCATGAAATTGACCCTGCCACTGACTCTTGACTTAAATTAACCTGAAGAAATGTGATGCAACCGTCTTTTAATTTGTTTCTTTGAAAGAGCAGAAGTTTCATAACCACATGAGGAAAAAACCTATTGATTTTAGCCGTGACCCTGTGACCTTTACCGCAGCACTACTGTCATGTCCTTAATCAGAAACTGACCCAATATTGGATCAATTTTCCCAACAGAAGGAAACCTATTGATTTTCCCATATTTCAGATCATCACAAACACAACATGCTGTCTGAAGCAGTCCAATAATTTTAAAACACTCATGTATGGGCCCTATTATACTTTGCTATTTTAGCTCTACATATTTTGGTGTCTAAAAGACTGGTTGGTATAAAAAGTGCTGGAATTGGTCCAGTAGATCACCTCAGCCAGCAGACATGAAACAACATAATCCTTTGGGATCCCTCCAGAGACAGACCCCTGGAAGATCCTTTTGGAGAGATGTCATATCGCTTTCTTCAAGAACACCAGACTCCATTGACAAAAACAGTAATTTTACCTTGCAGCACGTGGGCCCTTATGTGAATCAAAGACTTACCTCAGATAGAAAAACACAATAAATCAAATAAACAAACTAAATATTGTTTTTGTTCTGAACTAAAACTTTAAAACACCAAAGTCACACAATAACACAAACAAACTAACTAATTGAAGCAGCAGCTCCTGAGTTCTGTGAGCTAAAATCGCTGTTTTTATGAATGTAGTCTGGTGTGTTTGCAGAAAGCGATATAACGGCTGTTTGTGGTTAAACCAAAAGGATCTTCCAGTAATAAATCATTCCGATAATAAACTGTGTGAAGTTTTAGGTTTAGTTTAGGTTTATGCACCTAAAACACGTGGTTAGGTGGGTTAGAATAACTATCTAACATACTTATTTCAACCCAAACCATCATGTTTTCCCCAAACTGACCTCGTTGTTTAAAAAATAAACTTATAAAGCTCCTTATATATATATCGCCCACCTGCATCTCTATTATACATGAATACACTTAACACATATTTGCTGCATCCATCGCCTCAGTGCTGTGGGTCTGACCCATGCTGTTAGCTGCTTGTAATATTAATGATCTTCTTGTGTTGCTGCGCTCATTATGCCTCTCTGGATAATAGCACCAGCTAAAAGCCTTAAATGCAGACATAAATGTAATGTATTTCTGGCTCTGTGAGCGCTTTTGGTTCATTAAACGTGTGTGGGTAGCGCTCAGTTTCCACAGAGTGCCTAATATCATCAAGCATCTGGTTAAAAGCTTCTCAACAGCTGAATTAACCGCAGCAGGGACGCCTCTGGAAATTGCTATGGTGGCAGGAAGCATTATCTTCTTATTAGCATTCAGCATGGCAACAGAAGGAATCATTAGGACGTTAGCATGGGCTGGTGGTGGGGAAATGCTGCGGGGCAGGATTTGCCTCCCACCCATCGGGATATATTTGCAAGACAGCAGCACACAGTCCAGAAAAAAAAGTTGTTTGTCAGGCTGAATGGAAGCCAAAACCGCAAGCTGTGGTGAAAGTGGGGAGTTTATACTTCAGAGAACTTTTTAAGGACTGTTAAGTAGGTTAAAATCTGTGATGTTGTGTTTTGGTGAGGGTCTAAAGATGTAGTTTACTCTCACAACACAAATCTAAGGGGCTGTGAAATCATTAAATTCCTGGACATCTGGGCCCTATTTTTACATATTTTGGTGAGATTAGTAAAACAAAAATGCTGTGAATAGTCAGACAACTGCACAACAAGCGAAATCTATCACTCTCTGCAAACACACCAGACTCCATTCACAAAAGCAGTCATTTTACTTTGCTGAACACAGAACTTGTGTGTGACTTTGGTGCTCTAACAGGTCAGTCTGGATCAGGAGCTAATATCAAATATCAAAACATCCTTTTTTATTTTGGGTCCAAAATGCACCTTTACTCAATAACACATACAAATTTGAGGCAGCAGCAGACCATAAACTCCTGTAAAATGATTGTTTTTGTCAGTGGAGTCTGGTGGCTTTGAAGAGAGCGCTTTATCAGTGTAACAAAAAGAACTCAGGTAATCTACTGGGGCAGCTCCAAACATTTTTGTAACTACCAGTTATTCTGTACCCAAAATATCCCCAAACTAAGGCTCAGGCTTAGAAATATGGAGAACAGAAAACACATTTTAATGTTAATGTTTTCATTTTAAGGGCTAAGGCCTGATCACAGAGTCAGGATGTGGAGCCGTCTCTGGTGGCAAAGTCTGATTTCATGCTTTTAACTCTGGTGCAGTAGATAACTGTAGTGCTTCATTTATTTTTAAAAAAACACAATATATAAACCTAATTTCTCGGGGAAAAGGTTCTGCCTGTTTGTTCCTTTTCCTGAACATCGGTATTATCTGACTACGTGTTCTCTAAAAACACGTTGCTGATGTAATGCAGGAGGAATTGGCACAAACATGAATCAATAGATGCTACAAGTCTAATCAGCAACAGTCAGACAGGAGCCCCACCTGACCTACAGCCACGCCTGCGCTGAATAAACTCCCCACGTCGGATGTTCTAGTAATAATAACTTCCATATAAAAGCAAAAAATGTGACGTGACTGGATGTTTTTTATGACGTGAACTGACAAAACCAGAGTAAATGTTTGTTGTTGGACTTCATCACGATCATTCGGATCACTGTTCTGTGATGAAAATAAATTAAAAAGTTCCCTGCAGTGAATCTGTGTGTTTGCTGTGAACTCAGGGAGGCTTGAAAGAAAAGCTTCTTACTTCTGCCTTCACTCTCGCTGCTCCACAACTAGAGCGAGCTGTGAAGCCGGAGCGTCGAGTCGGTCTCCACCAAACAGTTTGAGATTCATCATGAATGTGTTCATCAGTTTTTAAAGCAGTGAAGAAGACCTGAATGACTCAGTTGATGTTAAGTTGACCCATCTCCATCGGTGATGCTGAGTTTGTTCCTCCTGGAGCCAAAGCAGTCAGCTTTAGATAAGCTCAGCTCAGTGTGAGAGAACAACAGAGACCTTAAAATGAGAAAACTACAGTTTGAGGATTTTTTTTAAGACGACACCATGAGCAGACATTTAAATAACTCCAATCTAAAAAAACAAGGCCCCCAAACGTTAAACACTGCTTCACATTCTCTGTATACTTTCACTTTTTGGTTGTACAGCGGCGCCTGGATCTGAAGTGATAGTTTGAAGTGGAAGCTTTGCAGCAAATGAAAGAGATTAAATGTTCCACACATCCGTATTTGAAGCTAAGAAGAGACTCTGAGATGAACAGAAGCAGGACAAAAACACAGCTTCGGTTTGGGAGCGAAAGGATTAACTCCTAAAGTATAAAAGCAGCTCGTCCTCTGGGTGACACAGATGTCAGATAACACGTCTCTCCACATATGACAGCAAAGAATCCAACAGGACGCCTCAATATTTAGAAAGTGTTTTGTACTTTTTATTCAAGTTTTACCATTTATTTAGGGAAACTGTTAATGTTTGTCTTCTCATAATGAAAATGTACATTTATCAATCTGCATAAAACATCACATATACAGTACATCAAAATAAATACATCATCTGGTGGGTCGGTCGGTCGGTCAGTTAACTACAGCTACGCTATTCACATTGCAACCTGCACATCTGCAACAATGCATGTTTTTCAGTTTCCTTTCTAAGCGCGCAGCCGGTCCAGACCCGGGGACCCCGAGGCCAGCCTACGACAGCCATCAATCTAACTACGTGTGAGGGATGAGACATCAGCACTGCACTGGCCCTGGAGTCAGAGACTTAAACACCACTAAACTACGGCTAAAGCCAGAGCTGGACCAGCTGGAGTAAAAAGGCTTAAAGGTGACTGCAGGCAGGAGGGAGTTCGGGGACAGGAGACAGCTGACGTCCTGTGTCGGACTGACTAGGAAAAGGGGCAAAAAAGAAAAGAAATAAATAGAAAAGAAGCCGCTGAACATCATTTCCCTGGTGACTCACGAGCGTGGATGCAGACAACAGCTAAACATCCGTCGTTCTACCTGCCAGATTCCTCCCCAGGACTCTTCAGAGCTGCAATCCTTAAGATATCAGTCCCCGGTTGATCTGGCAACACCCGCGGTTGCCGTGGCAACAGCCGAGTGCGTTCAGAGACACAGTAAAAGATATATTAATAGATAGGATACGGCAACTGGCGCTCAGCCGTGCTCGCCTGTTTGTCCCCCCGTGGACGCTCACGATGTGACAGTGAAGAAGAAATAACTCACCCGTGGTCCAAACAGCAACGAGACTCGTTCTAAACCTGGGCCCTACTTTTTTTTTTTTTTTACAAATTTGGGGTGATTCTGGTGTTTTAAAGAGTTAGTTCAGATCCAATAAATTGATTGTGTAATAAAAAATAAGACAAACAAGCTAACTGATGGAGGCAGCAGTAGACCAGCAGCTCCTCTGTCCTGTTCTCTAAAATCCCTGTTTTAGTGAATGTAGTCTGGTGTGTGTGCTGTTTGTGGTTAAACCAAAAGGATCTTCCAGGTCTCTCTCTGTAGGGATCCTTTCCATGATGCTGTCACACACTTAGAATAACACTCTGAGCCTGTCAGTGGATCAAACAAGCTCTTTTAGTGGACCTACTGTGATCAGGTGTGGCTGCTGGTTACAGCCATCGTAGCCCCTAATCTGGGCTGCAGCAAAACTCTTACTTCCTAAAAGCACATTTCAAACCTGAAATATATAAAAATGGGGCTCAGGTCTCTTGAGTTATCCTTTGATGTGAGGCAGCAGCAGTGGAAAGTGTTGGCTTAGCATTAGGAGTCATTTAATAGAGCTCTAAGAGTGACTCTTAAGACAATTTGAATCTGGCGGACCCCGCCACTGCCAGCTAAAGCTTCTAGACTGTATATGGAGGTAATAACTGTAAACAGGAGCACAGTTAGATTTCATGAAAATCTTAAGGATTGCAGCTTAAATTTGAGGATCTTTTGACAAAAAAAGCTAAAAAGTGCTTGAATCCCCTCCTTCCTCACACTGTGTCCTGTCCCCTTCTCCGTCCCCTTCTCCCCTCCTTCACTTCTTCTTCACACCCGGCATCTCCTCTTTTCTCACCGCGTTCGACGCTCTTCTGAGATGATCTCTGGGGTCTCTCCCAGCCATCCTCCATCCTCCATCGTCTCCAGGCCACACTCGTCTATCTCCTGTCCCGCCTCACGTATTCCCCTCCTATTCCACCCCATCATGTCTTCTGTCACGTCGAAAAGGAGGAGAGAACAGGATCAATCACTGCGTCCCGTGGCAGAGGGGGCTGGACATCATCTATTTGTATTTACATCGCCTCCTCCTGGGCGGAGAGGGAGGGAGGAGAGGGTGGAGCGTTAGGACGGGGCGGTCGGTCTCGGTTCAGAAATGTCTTTTGTGAGGCTTCTCATATCGATACTTCGTATTCACGAGTGTCCTGCTGACAGCGAAAGAGAAGATGGAGGAGACAGGAGGCAGTTTTAGCAGTCTAGAGTGTGTGTGTGTGTGTGTGTGTGTGTGTGTGTGTGTGTGTGTGTGTGCAGTTGAGTGTTAAAACGTATTGATCCAGTTTTTAAATGCACTGGAGACTCACCCCTCCTGTCTCATAGAGCGGGTTGTCAAACTCGGTCTCCACAGTGATCTGTCGGTAAGGGTGGGGGTAGATAAGAGGAAGCCTTAAGTTGGAGTGATATCTGCACCTAATGGAGGAGAGAAAGAGAAAACAGTGAGACGAGATCCAGACCCAGAGATCCGCAATGATTTTATACCCTGTGCACTAAAACTAAAGCAGTCTAATGCAGCAGTGCAGCAGAAAGTCCTCCCTTCATGAAGGCATTTCAATTCATTCTGGAGGATGTGACAAGTGCTAGTTTGTCCGTCCCATTTATATCAATCATGGCAGGCTACATAACAGAGACGTCTCCCAGTTTGATGCCATGTGAGTAAAATAAGTACGACAACATTACATCTATACATGTGAAGAAGAAGAAAAAAAACACCTCTGTATTGTAAACAGTCATTTTATCCTCACAGAACACAGGAGTCTGAATCAAGCCGAACAAACAGAACAAACTACCCAGAGGACTCCTCCTGTGCACTGTGAGGGTTTTGTCAATATTATTCCACCCTTACTGCCAAATCTTGCTGTTATTAGTCACCACATGTAATGCTAATAACACTGGAACGTAGTGCCATATTTTGTGTCACACAAATATTGATTTTGATCTGAACTAAACCCTTAAAACTTTTAAAACACCAAAGTCACACAATAACACAAACAAACTAACTAATTGAAGCAGCAGCTCCTGAGTTCTGTGAGCTAAAATCAGTGTTTTTTCCAATGGAGTCTGGTGTGTGTGTGCAGAGAGCGATATAACAGCTGATCTTCCAGGTCTCTCTCTGTAGGGATCCTTTCCATGATGCTGTCACACACTTACAATAACACTCTGAGCCTGTCAGTGGATCAAACAAGCTCTTTGGAGCTGCTGCAGGTGCCCCAATTTATGTTGCAGCCATTGCAGCCTTTTTTCGAGGCTGAGGTGACCCACTGGACCAGTTCCAGAAGTTTTTGTACATGAAAATATGTTAAAAAGAAAAAATAGGGCCCCGGTTTAAAAGAATCAGAATTACCTTCATACTGATATTGTGCTTTGGTTGGTGCCAAATAATCAATTTACCACAAACACATTGGCACACAGTGACCTCAGGGGGGGAGACTGTGGCTCTCTTAATCCTTAATCCATGTTCAGGTGGAGGTGAGCAGCCAGACATCATACCGTGTGACGTAGACATAAGCCCCTCCGAGCAGCACAGACAGCAGAAGAACGAGGATGAAGATGGCCAGCGCCACGTTCCCTCCGTCCAGACTGGAGCCTGCGGTCGCCTCTGCCACTGAGAGACGGCACACGAATGAAGCAAGGTTAATTAAAAAGGCAGAATATCACCAAGAGAGCAAATAAAACCTCCAGTCAAGGGTGGCTGAGCAAAGGCAGGTGAATGCTGCAGGTAAACAAATGGATCCCAACAGGAGCACAGACACACACACACACTGTGGGCAGGCAGATGTTTGCTGATGCAGGCAGCGCAGACACACAGAAAGGTGAGGTGCTTCTTTTTCTTTTTTTAAATCTTTTATTTCTTTGGTTTGTTTGAGTTTAGAAAACAAACGGTGTGGGGTCTTTTCAGCCCTCAGGATCAGAGCACACACACCACGACACACACAGGTAGACTCACCTTCCAAAGCACGGTTGCCAAAGCAGTCATGGTTGGCTGCAAGACATCAGTCAGAAAATCTACATCACACTTCTTCTGCAGTTTGTATTCGTCACAAGGCTGCTTTGAAGTGACCGTTCGCTAAACCTCTAAACCGCAACCTGCCGTCACCACGTCCATCAAGGGTTCAGACGCACTTTAGTTTTTAAAAAATAATCAAGAAATTAAAGTTGAGAATCCTGATTTTCTGTTATTCTACATTTATTTTATCATTATTTTAGTTCTTGAATGTAAAATGTTCAGATTGAAGTCATGTTACGTCCATAGATGTCAATGGTTTCAAAGAAAATCTGTCACACCAGTTAAAGATGGAGACAAAACATTATTAACCCTTTAAGTTCTTTTCTTTCTTTTTCCTTGGTGGTTTTAAGTGTCTGTACAAAAACCAAATAGTAAATTAAATTCTCTCTTTTTAATTAAGCTTTTGATTTCAGATAAAATCAGCTTTGATTAGCTGTAGCTACGTTAGCTAGCTATTTAAGTTAGAGTCAATGTTAGCTCAATGTCATTTTAAAATAAATATAATAAAATGTGTAAGACTGTATATCACCTATTTTAGGGTTTTATTATGTTCTACTTTAAACTGTCTGCTGTGTCGTATAATGATAATAAAGCTGAACCTTAACGATCTGCTAATTGGTCTACTAATTCGTTTACAGCTTATAAAAGAGCAGGCAAACACTGTTTATATATATTATATATATTCTTTACACTTTTGCTCTTGTGTTTTTGGTCTTATAAAGGCTAATATAAAAGGACGCCAGTTGGGGGGGGGTTTAGCGAACGGTCATTAGCATGCATCGGGGCATGATCGATCTGTATCAACAAGCATGGGGCAAAAAGGTGTAGTCAGGAATATTGTGTGCATGCAGAAATCTAAAGGGACAGAAGTCAGGGGGGAGTTTGGTTCCACACGTACATTAAAATAAAAAAAACACCAAGGTGTGCAGAAGTCTCACCCCTGCAGAGTGGGAGTGGGCCGCTCCAAAACGACGGGTTTCCCAAGATGCATTTAATTGCGACCTCCCCAATGAGCTCGTAGCCTTGGTAACAGACAAAGGTGAGTGACTCGCCGGGCAGGTACAGCCTCTTGGACAGGATCTGGTAACCGTTGTCAGGGAGACCGGGGTTTTCACAGGAAACAGAGTCCTCGGCTGAGAGGAAGGGAGGAAGAAAAGAGAAAGCTGTTGAATTTCTCAACACGAATCAGAGGTTTTGCGTCAGAGCCCGACTGACAGATTTGACAGGCTCCAGCTGAGGTGACATGACTCATGGATAATCTCCACCCCCTCCTCCAGGTGGCTGAGGGCTGATTGGTACGGTGCATTAGCATAGCATTTACATATCAAACACTTCACACAAACATTAATATCCCTGAAAACATGCATGCGCACACATACTCATGCATTGAAACTGATGAAAATGCAGGAGATGAAGCGTCGTCTTTGAACGCTGTGGTCTGCGTCGGCGCAGGAAAGAGAGAGCAAGGACTTTTTTCTTTTGCTAGAAATCACACGAACCCACTCATGTTAGATCGCACAGAAACCAGGAAAGAGCCTCTCATCTTCAGTAAACTGCCATGTGCACCTGTCTATCCTGATGACAGGTCTCTCAAATCACAGGGCCGACAACTCAGCCCACAAGATTGATAAAATAACCACTAGAATTTCCTTCTAGGAGCTGGAAAAGCAACTAAGCTCGCATGTTTTGTCCTCTTCTTGAACTAGAAGTGTGTGTCTGATACTCACAAACGCAGTGAGGGAGTCGAGACGTCCACACAGGAGTCCCCGGCTCGCGGCCGTAGCAGGTAATGGTGGCGCCGCCCTGCAGGATGAAGCCGGGGTTGCAGCTGTACTGAATGGTCGTCCCCACCAAGAGTTTAGGGTCGGACAGAGACCTGGTGGAGTGCTCCACGTGGCCGGGATCTGAGCAGTACATGACTGAGGAAAAGATAACAGGGTGGTGTGGAAGACAACAGATGAGTGTCAGCTGTTCGTACCATCAATCACACAAACACACTAAACACAGCAAACACAAACGTCGGTTTATATCTGGACCTTATTTTTACATATTTCACTGGTAGATACATAAACTTTTGGAACTGGTCCAGTAGGTCACCTCAGGCTGCAACGTGATCCTTTGGGACAACTGCACCTGATCACAGTAGGTCCACTAAAAGAGCTTGTTTGATCCACTGACAGGCTCAGAGTGTTATTCTAAGTGTGTGACAGCATCATGGAAAGGATCCCTACAGAGAGAGACCTGGAAGATCCTTTTGGTTTAACCACAAACAGCACACACACCAGACTACATTCACTAAAACAGGGATTTTAGAGAACAGAACACAGGAGCTGCTGGTTGATTGCTTGGTTTGTTTGTGTTATTGTGTGACTTTTAAAGGTTTAGTTAGTAGTGCATTACATAACCTATATTAATCTAATATTAATCTAATTAAGCGATGCTGGTGGTAATTAAATGTCTAATAACAGCAAAAACTGGTAGTAAGGGTAGAACTGTAGCATATTATAGCATTGTATTTGATTTCTGATTAAACTATGATCTTGTAAAATGGTGTCAGATAGTTTATTAGGATCACGTTTTATATCCAATTACACTATATTTATATTTTATGGCATCATATGCAGGTTCCAAGTTGTCTAAATAGAGTTGTTTACCATTTAGTAAAGAATATTTTCTCTAGTTTTGTCTAATGTGATACAAAGTACAGCCAGTCAGGTCTTACTATTGTACCGTAAAGTGTATAGACACTGAAAACAACCTAAAAAGTGAAGTTTATACTTGAATACCACACCATATGTCACAGGTAATACCACCTACACACGCTCACGGTCACACACACATTAATACAGGTGAGTGGAACTGACTCTTTTCACAGAACGGAGGCTGGGAGCTCCAGGAGAGGTCTAGCTGACAGGTGAGGGTCTCTCTGCCCACCAGGTCGTAGCCGGGGTCGCACTGGTAGGTGATCCGAGCCCCTCGCACCAGCGCAATGTGGGACGTCGTCTTCCAGCCGTTCTGGATCTCGGGCAGGTCCGGACAGGAGTCATTCCGGGACACCTCTGAGAACAGACAGCGCCAAAGGTTGATTAATGGCTCCGTCGCGATGCCGTTATTGCTCGTGGTCCAGTTCTGGCTACAGGTTTCACTCTCGGTCACATCGGTCAAGAGGAGAACAAGATAAACAGCAGCTCGTCTGATTCGGACACGACGCCGGCACATATTCTCTGTGAGGAAGGATCCATCGCAGCGGCGGGAGATTGATGGACTTATTGTACGATTACTTGACCGTGTGACAGAATGATGGATCTCATCCGTGCTGGACAGTCTTCAGATATCATCTCTTCTGAAGTTGCTGTTTGGAGAAGCCAGTCAGCTTTAAACCAGACTCCCACTGAAACAGCCATCAGTAAAATTACCACAAGCTGTCACTTATCTGTCGCTCTGCCAAAAGGAAATGCTTTTTCTCCCCAGTTGTTATGAGCTGAGGCTTTTTCTGATGAAATGCTTATTTCAATTTGACAAAATAATAACAACTCGAGAGAGAACAGAGTGCTTTCAACCACATTGTGCAGTAAACTTCAATATCAGTTTCTAATTTTATTATTATCTGATCTGTTTTGCTTTGTTTAGCTATAAAAACGCAGAGATAAGAAATATTTATTTATCAATTCCACGTGTTTTTTTTTCCTATATTCAGCTGTTTTATTCCAGTTAATCACAAAATTACTTAAAGAGGTATTCCAACGCTGAAAACATAGTCATAGATTTTTATAAAACTGAGTCTCTGCTGTAGGAAGGTGCAAATATTTTAGAAATTGTAGCAGAGAAAACTTATTCCTGTTTGCTCAAACGGTAGAAAACCTACAAGAAAAGATTCCACCGCACAGAGGAGGCCTCTTCCTCCTCCATAGGCTGTAATTCCTCCTCACTCATGAGTAAATCCTGAATAACTGATTCCTGCATTTAACTATTAAAACTGCAGTTCACACAATGGAATAAAGTTAAACATCATTAATTTGCATATACGACCCACACAGCACGGATATAGATGACAAGACAGATGAAAATCAGTCCTCTGAAGTTCTTCTCACAGTCTCTTATTTAAACACAGTAACATGATCCTTCATGTGGAGTCCTGCTTGTGTCACCTGATGAATTTTATATTTCCTCTTTCAGCTCTGATTTTGGTCTCCTCCTCCTCCTGATTGAAATATTTAGCTCTTAAGCTGCTAAACGCTCCACTGTGTTCACCAGCTGGTCTCTAGATTTACCTTGCCTAACCTTGAACCAGTTCTTCATGCTTCCACAGCAAAAGAACCGGTTCTCGCCTCGGAAAACTGGTTCTAGAGCGGCTGGTTTAGACCAAAGAACCACTTCCATCGGGGGCAGGATTATCGTGACCAACCAAGACTATAACCGCCATTTTTCAGCATTTATTTTAGCATTAACGTGAAATCAGAACAGCACTGTAGGCTCTTCAAAGCCAGGAGCAACAGTCTGCCACTGAAAAAAGAAAATTGGTTCTTATAAAGTTCGCAAGTTAAACCACACGAGCACCAGGCCAGAACCAGAGCTGGTGACGCTGAGCAGGCACATTTTTTAAGCCTTTTCCTCTAAAAACAGGTGCCAGAACCAAAACAGAAAACAGCTTCTGGCCGTAAAAAACCAAAACAGTGAGCTGAAAGACGCTAAAATGCCGCACGGAGCCGATGGGCGCTGCAGAGTCTCTGAGGGTTTCGTCTCTTTGAACAATGCCTCTTACATCACGCTCATTAGACCCAATTACCGCAGCTTTGAAGAGGCCATTTCAAACTCTCAGTTAACCAGATGCTCTCAAATGCCCCGGCACTTAACGACTTAATTGTTTTACTAAATGAAAAACCACACAAAGGATGGATGTTTTGCCCCCCGATTCATTTGTAGGCTGCAGCGTTTCCATGCCGAGGACTTCGCACAGCAGCATGCACTGATTAAGCAGACAGAGCAGCAGCAGGAGGCTCCGACCAGCAGCCTCTTCATCGCTCTGAACATCTTTCTAAATCAAGAATTCCTCTGATCTCGGATTAAAAGCATCCGGCACAAACTTTCCTGTCATGTTATCTTTACAGTATCAAAATCAGTGGAGCTGTAGAATGTGGGATTTAACAAAGCCCACGGCCGCACGAGGAGAAAAACTCTCCCTTTGGATCAATCGAGGACGCAAACTCGACAGTGTCGATTCTGATTTCCATAAATGTACGAATCCTTTGAACCAGATTTGTTTTCCTGTGAGCTGGTAGGCAAACAAATCCTTTAAACGTTGATGAACGTACTTTGTACTTGGTGATGTACGTACGTATTTTAAGAACTTAAGCGTTAACGAAGATAACAGGAGGAAGGACTTGAACAGGTTTTTAAAATGGAAAACAGGACGACAGTTTACAAATAATGATGAAGCAGATGGAACCTTTTCATCGACCTGTTTACATGTACAATATATTTTAGTATATTTAAGTGGAGTTGGTCCAGTAGATCACCTCAGCCTGCAGCCACCAAACGGGCTGCAATGGCTGCAACGTGATCCTTTGGGACAACTGCACCTGATCACAGTAGGTCCACTAAAAGAGCTTGTTTGATCCACTGACAGGCTCAGAGTGTTATTCTAAGTGTGTGACAGCATCATGGAAAGGATCCCTACAGAGAGAGACCTGGAAGATCCTTTTGGTTTAACCACAAACATCCAAACACATCGCTTTCTTCAAAGCCACCAAACTCCATTGATAAAAACAGCAGTTTTACCTCGTAGAACACAGGAGCTGCTGTTCAGTTAGTTTCTTTGTTTTATTGCGAGACTTCTTATAGGGTTTGTTCAGATCCAACAAAATATCTTTGTGACTCACAATAACATAAACAAACTAACCAATGAAGGCAGCAGCAGAGCAGCAGCTCCTGTGTCCTGTTCTCTAAAATCCCTGTTTTAGTGAATGTAGTCTGGTGTGTGTGCTGTTTGTGGTTAAACCAAAAGGATCTTCCAGGTCTCTCTCTGTAGGGATCCTTTCCATGATGCTGTCACACACTTAGAATAACACTCTGAGCCTGTCAGTGGATCCAACACACACACCAGGCTCCATTGACAAAAACAGTGATTTTATATCACAGAACATGAGAGATGCTGTTTTACTGCTGCCTCAATCAGATAGTTTGTTTGTGTGACTTTAGTATTTTAAATGGTTAGTTGGGATAAGAACTTACCCAAACAACAGAATAGATTGATTTCCAATGACAAAACTACAAACATGAGCAACAAATGCAGTTTGGTTGGGTTTTGGCACCAAAACGACTAAAAAGGTCACAGTTTGGGTTAAAATAAGCATGTTGGTTATGAAAGTAAAGTTATGTAGAGTACGTGACGCAAATTACCTTAAAAATAGTCAGTTAAAATAAGTCAAAACAAGGTTTCCTGGGTAAAAGTCTTGTGTTTGACTCGTTCTTCCAGCCCGACCTCCTCTCTATCGCTCTGCATACTACGTCACCTGACTTCCTTTGCTCCTGTCATCACTAGAGGTCGCCTATGTAAAAATATTGGCCATTTCAGAAAGAAACACCACTGCAGCTAAATCAAATTCTCCTTTTCATTCACACACTTGCAGGCTGTCGTCGACGCTCTGTTGACTCTTGCAAACCGAAACCTCCTCCAGCAGCATCCAGTTGCGGCAAGAAGAAAAAACAAAATTTATAAAATTTACGCACTTTAAAGGCACAAAAAAATAAATCACTGCAGCCTAGAGAGACGTGCTGTATAAACAAGTAGCCTCCTGTTGGGACTAGTGTGTGTGTGTGTGTGTGTGTGTGTGCATATGTATATTTGATGATTGATCGGGCAGCGTACTGTATTGCATTACATTGTACAATATAATAGGCCTGTAGGGATTTGTAACTTGAAGGATCCTGGATCAATTATTCATTCTCTATTGACTTGGTTCTCCGTCTCTGTGCAGCCCGAGTGTGTGTGGTGGGTAATTTATTCTGAACACACACACACACACACACACACACACACACAATCAAAGAGAGTAGCCTACGTATTCATGCTGTGTCTACTTGATTTACTCCTCGGGGAGACGTGTGTGAGTTTGTGGTGTCGGGCGGGTGACAAGTAAATTGGACAGTGTGTGTCTCAGTGCGATTCCAAATTGGAGTCAGGTGTTGGATGTGGGAAGAGCTGCACATTACTGCGTGTAAAAAGGAGGAAGTGAGCTTATTTGGCTTGCTTGTTAAACTCGGGGCTTGTGTGTAGATCACAGCCATTGTGAGATGGTGAAACAAATGGGATGTGATTGAATGAGGGCAGAGGGAAATGAAAGGAAAGACAAATAAAGATGAGAGAGGGGAGGAAAAGGGAAGATGAAAAACGGAGAGAGGGCAGATTTAGGAGAAAAGGCTAAACTAAAACGAATGGCGAGGCTGAATGAGAGGTTACATTTGCAGATCTATTTAGAGGAGACGGCCGGCGTTATTCTATATTTTTCTTAGTGTTAACAAATCCCATAAAAAGACCAAAGCCAGCAACGTGTCTCTTATTACTCTCTGACTTCCTGTCTGAGCTCCAAGCCCACTGGTTCCTACTGAAGACCTTTAAACGCTCCTCACAAATATACAGTCTGGTTTTTTAAAACAGCTGCTGATAACACACTGATAACATGGCACATTACATTGGTACACTTGGGACTGTTTATAGTGTATATTACACTTTGTATTTATTTACCTGCTACACACAACATATGTACATTTTTATTTTGCTTATTTATTGTTTGTATTTTTTTCTGTACTACTGTAACACCAGAATTTCCCCCCCAGGGATCAATAAAGTATTTCTATCTATCTATCTATCTATCTATCTATCATGCATTTGTTGGGGACTATTTGCAGGCGTGGATTAATACATTTCTGATCTGATGAAACCAGCAAATAAGGCGAGAGACGTCATCTGATTCTCCTAAGCTACTGATTTTACCTATTATATATATATATAATTTTTCTAATTTGTTTTTTTTGCCCAGTCTACTCATTGTTCATATGAAGCAGGGGTGTCAAACATGCGGCCCGCGGGCCAAAATCGGCCCGCCAGAGGGTCCAATCCAGCCCGCGGGACGACTTTGCAAAGTGTAAAAATGACAGAGAAGTCAAATTTCATAATGTTTTGAACATTTTACTTGTACTTTTTTGCACTAAAACAAAAGGACAAATGTGGAGTTGTGTTTATTTAAAGGTTATTACGCTGTGATTTTACTGGAGATCAAATTGGGCTGCATGTTCGACACCCCCTGATATAAAACATCAGTGGCCTTCCTCCATCTCGTCCTTTCTGCTTTTCATTTCCTGCATCGTATCCTGACAGCAGGAACTATTTACTGTTGATATATCAGAAAGCCAGTCTTGATTCCTCGTATTTTAAGTCCACAGTCTCTCACCCATGTAGTTGATGATGAAGCCCTCGCCCTTGCCGAAGACGAGCCCGGCTGGATCGGAGTGGAAGGTGACGGTCAGGTCGGGGGTGGTGGAGGAGAGCTTGAAGGGGCTGCTTCCTCCGACGTAGCGCCCCAGGATACGAGTGGTGACCTCGTCGCCGTCGGTGATGGTCAACATGTCGCTGTCACTGATGTTCAGTCTGAAAGAGAGAGGGAGGAAGGGATGGATGGATGGATGGAGGAGTGTAGCCAGCGGTGTCAGTTCAGGACGACTTCTGATGAATCACGTCGACAGCCGACTGCGTGGGAGACGAGACGACCCGAGAGGCTAAACGCCGCATCCATCCGGAGGCCAAGTGTTAAACGGTGTGTAAACACAGCCATGTTTGTTTCGCCACACCGGGGGCTTCCTGAAGACGCAGCTTTCACAGGTTTGTAAATTGAAATTCGTGCAGATACAATATGACGTTAATCTACCAAAGGACTGAGCTATGAAATTGGATTAGTGTTTGCAGGGAGTGTAGCTCAACACGTCAGACATTTCATACCAGAAAAATAAAAAAAAAAGATGTAAAATGAATTTTGAAGTAGAGGACGTGTGACACCGACACCCTGCTTATTGTATTTACATCAATTTCTTATTTCTTATCTACATCTCATGTTTCGCAGTTGAACTTTTACTCCAACAGCCACGATTTTAACATCATTTGCAGCACTTTTAAAAAGAATAACTACCAATAAACTTTAAAGGAACAGTTCAACATTTTGAGGAGAAGCCCTTCTTTGCTTCTCTTGTTGAGATTGAAATGTTTCTTTTCGGTTTTCATGGATGTTTCTATTATTAATGAGAGCTGCATAGTTTCTGCCATGCAGGGAAGAATTTAAAAATAGTCATTGATCGTTTTTTTTTTTTTTCTCAGCTGCATAATGTGCCACAAAATCTGCCTTTTTCTGGCTCATTTTATCCAGTTCAGACAACAAAATCCTTACACCCGCTTTCATAACATCCAAAATGACTGCAATGCGCTTTTCTCCAGCCTACCCATGACGGCATTAAGGGGTCTTCATTCGGTTCCTTTTGCATCAGCCACCAATAGAAGGCAGAGCTGATTGCACAATCCTCTTTCTGACTTACACGGCTTTAAATGGACCGACTCCTTCCTACGTCTGCCGTCTTATTACTCCGTTTACTCCTCCACAACCTTTATGTTCCCTAGATATTACTGGGTTAGAGCCTTTGTTCATCAAGCTCCCATTCTTCAGAATAAACTCATTTCTTTCCTCTGTGCTTTCTAATTTGCACTTTTACATAACTTTTGGAAGTTAAAGTTGATAAAAAAACAAAAAACATTCAGACTTCACCAAGCTGCACCACGATGTGTGCCATCAGAATAATTTGAAAGTTTCTCTCCTACGCTTTATATATTGGCTTTAAATTCAGTGTTCTCGGTGTGCGTGGAAGTCTCTGAGACACAAATCCGGAGGATAGAGGAAAAGATTCGATCCAAGCCTTGGTGGCCAGCTCTGGAGCGAGCCAGGGAGTCAAGACAAGGGCAGCACAGCCTGCCGAACGCTGCAGCCTCATCAGCATGCTCTCTAATGTTGTCAAGTTTTGAGTTTAATGGTTCAGCATGAGCCGGGATAGAGAAATATCAATAGGCACATCTAGACGGAGCACTGGACCCCTCACTGAGACTCCACGTATTCATTTTTAATGATAACATTTGGTTCTTGGTCGGGCCAAACTTTGGATCAGAGCTCAGGTTTTGATGTTCATGGCTCTGTGTGTGTGTGTGTGTGTGTGTGTGTGTGTGTGTTTCTCACAGTTGTACATCAAGCAGCACCCGTTTGTCCTCGCCGACATGTATCCTCCAGCTGCAGTCCTCTCCCTCGCCGTACCACTCAGGCCAGTTTGGAGACAGGATCACGCCTCCCGGACCCGTCAGGTCACCTCCACACTGGGCTGCAGGGAGACACACAGACAATAACTGAGGAAAAGTCAGAAATATGGAAGATCTAAAGCACAGTTCTGGTCTTTCTAAACTTCAGTCAACATATTTTGATGTCTTAATGACCAGTAGGTAGTAAAATGTTTTGGAACTGGTCCAGTAGATCAGCTCAGCCGGCATCCAAGCACAGGCTGCAAGAGAGAATGAATGTCCACTAAAAGAGCTTGTTTGATCCACTGACAGGCTCAGAGTGTTATTCTAAGTGTGTGACAGCATCATGGAAAGGATCCCTACAGAGAGAGACCTGGAAGATCCTTTTGGTTTAACCACAAACAGCACACACACCAGACTACATTCACTAAAACAGGGATTTTACCCCTCTGCTGCCGTTTCGTTTGGTTCGCCTACTTGTCTTGATTGGTTGGTTTGTTTGTGTTATTATGTGCTACAAAAATATTGTGTTGGATCCAAACTAACCCTTTAAAACACCAAAGTCACACAATAACACAAACAAACTAACAGATCACGGCAGCAGCTCCTGTGTTCTGTGAGGTAAAATGACTGTTTTTCTGAATGGAGTCTGGTGGCTTTGAAGAGAGCACTACATTTATTTTACAGCTTTTTTTTTGTTGTTTTTTTACATAAAACATGAGCATAAACAGTAATTCTACCTTGCTGCTGAAGTTGCTGGACTACTGTTGTCTCAATCTGTCTGTTTCTTTGTGTTATCGTGTGACAGTAACAGAAGCAAAGCCACAACACCTACACAGCACCTCCTGTGTTCTGCAGGGTGAAAAATAGCCTCTCGCTGCTGTTCGTCAGGCTTAATAACTCTGAGTAGAGATATAATGGGACTCAGGTGAGCGTGTCGACGTTTTTATCAACTCAAAGCTTCTGTCGTCTCAATGTGTGACCGTCACATCGACCTTTTCGGCTCCTGTTTAAATGTTTACTGGCGTCTAACTTGATGTTAAATCATTATTTCTGTGACAGAAGTTAATTATTTGTTCTGATTTCCTCTGCTGATTTCCAACAGGACACAGTGTGTTCCTCTATTTACTCTGGGGTGACATTTTTTAAGCCTCACATAGCAACAAGAGGTCATCTGATTAGGAGACTTCCCATTATTCCAAAACCACAGATGTCTGAAAGATGGAAGAAGAGGTAACACAATACACAATACAATTTTATTCTGACTAAAATGTGTTTTCACCTGATCAACAAGCCTGACGGAGCCACGCCCATATTCTTACATCAAGCTCTGTGATGGCATTAATAATTAAATGATCAATTAATTCGATTGTGCATGAGAACAGGTACACAGAGAATCCAGTCATTGATCTAAAGTGGCTTGTTTAGATTTATTTAACTAAAAAGACTGAAAAAATTAAACGCTCCTGCATGAGAACCGACGTTTCCGTCTTCTTCTACCTTTGCACAGCGGCTCCGTGTCGTTCCAGTACGGATCCCTGGCGCTGATGCACTCGATGACAGGGGGGCCTTGTTCTAGAGCGTGGCCCGGGTCACAGGTGAACTGGACCACCGCCCCCACGCCGTACAGCGGGTCGGAGGTGGTGAAGTTTCCGTTCTGCAGGTAGGGCTCGTAGCAGTGGCCGCGCTCGAAAGCTGGAAACAGACAGACGGAAAGCTGAGTCCACTTAATAAGTTATCATTAAAGCTGCACCATGTGGATCATTGATAATGACATTTTTAATGATTGATTTCCATAAACAGATGGCAAGACGATTGGTAGCATCTCACTCACTCAAACCTCCATACGTCCATAAATCTTGTTTCCAGTGGCAGAGACGATTCTTTGGTCTCATTCTCTCTTTCCTGATGAGGATAAATGTGCTGGAAGGGATCTACCCATCCCTCCTCAAAGTGACAATGCCAGAAATACTGAGAGCTTTAGCTCAGATTATGTTGGACGACCAGCCCACTGCCTAAACATCCGGCCAAAACTGACTTGGCAGTGCCAGATGTAAGCAGAGACATGGAGCTTTCTAATCCTCTCCTGTTTGTTTAAATCATTACAATGTAATTATAGATATATACCCAGAAATCTGGTACGTTTTAAACTGTGCTGCAGGAATTTGTGTTTTATTTTGTGTGGGATTAGCTCCCTAGTAGCTCCTGTACCTTCATAGCGGATGTTGAATCCCGTGTTGTGGTTTGGCTGATCGGTGATGAACTGGATCCGCACGGCTGGACCCTCGCTGATCACCCCCTCAAAAGGTATCTGCCCGCCCCGACCCGAGTCGAACAGCACCACTGAGCCGGCGTCCAGGCCGCTCCACAACACCAGCCTGCAGGGACGGAGCGACGGTGAGCGTGAGTGGATGTGAGGCTGGAATGACTGGTGTTTAAGTGAGAGATAGACCTATAAGATCCTTTTGGTTTAACCACAAACAGTCGTTATATCGCTCTCTGCACACACACCAGACTACATTCACTAAAACAGGGATTTTAGCTCACAGAACACAGGAATAACCTTGGTTAGTTTGGATCTGAAGTAACCCTTTAAAACCCCAAAGTCACACAAAAACAAGTTCCATCATTTTGTAAAACATTTTTAAAACATCATTGTTTTATCTATTGTATCGTTTGATGCAAACAAACCAGACTCCATTGAAAAAAACAGTAATTTTACCTCAGTCGGTTAGTTTTTCTTGACATTATTGTGAGTTACATAAATATTGTGTTGGATCTAAACTAACCCTTTAAAAACTCAGAGTCACACAGTTTAGGTTCTCTACCCTAATTAATTGTAACACTCCTACCTGTCAGTGGGTCCCAAGGCCAGTCTCTCCAGGTGGAGGTGCAGCCTCTGGTCCTTGGGCGCCTCCAGGGACCAGGAGCACGAGCGGTCCTGGGTGGCGTTGGGCCCGTGGTGGGGGGAGGGGGACAGCACCCTCCCCACTGTGGCGTTCTTCACCGTGCCTCCACAAAGAGCTGCACAGAGCACTGTGGTTAACTTTTATAACATTTTGATTGTTTATACAGTTCATTTTATGGTCTTTTCTGTAGGATTGGAAAATAGTTATTCTAACTTATTCTTATTTTTGTCTGAATACTGTTTCAAACAAAGAAAATCTCATCAATTAAACATTTAAGTGTTTCTTAAAGCGTTAATGCACAATATGAAATGGATTTCAGGAAAAGTGTGACGGACATTTAATAGACCAAACAATTAATGGATGAATCAGGAGATGTTGGATTTCTGTCCAGCAGTAAGCAGCAGCGCTCACCCCTGCAGCTCGGCACCTTGCCGTTCCACACCGGCAGGGACGCGTTGAGGCAGGTGAGCGCCGGCTCCCCCTGCAGGTGGTATCCCATGTGGCAGTGAAAGCGGGCGGTGCCTCCGGGGAGCAGGTCCAGCACCGACACCTCCCCGTAGTGAGGCCTCTTCGGCAGCGAGCAGCTCAGCCTGAAGACTGCAGACACAGAGGGAGACACCAGGGAGGGGGCTGACTAGTGCTGCATGTATATGGCCATGTTTGATACATTTTTGATCTCCTCTCTAACAATATCTATTGATAAAGATGATGTAATCTATCAAAAAACAATGAGAAACGTGTGAAGTTGCACATGAACTCGAGCAAAAAGCAGAAATCTCCACACGTGTTGATGGTGAATGTTTGTGATGAGCTGACGGATGAGGAGTTCCTTTACGGGCCGAGAAAACTCTCCTCCTCCTCCTCCTTCTTCGTCTTCCCTCTTTCTTCTTCAAGCTAAATAAACTGTTTCCAACCCTCCTGGATCAGCTGGAAAATTCATCATCACAGAGGCTGAAAACAGGAGGACTTTCTGAGCTCATGAAAAGATTTAAGACTTTTGGTTTTCTGCTGGAAAAGGAAAAAACACAAGTGTCCGTCTGTGCTCTTCTTACAAACCATGAATACATCCTGAATACAGGGAACAAAAGACGCCATGTGAAGATGTATTTATCAAAGGGGACAGCCGTTAAAAGCATTAGAGTGAAATATGATGCTAGAATATTATATTAAATAAGGAATAAAGTCCAGGAGCTGCTTATTATTGCAAACTTCTTGAATCATCCTGCTGTCTTGCACACTATCCTGCTTATTACACGGCTCTGCGCTAAAGAAATCAATAATTTCACATAAAGTATTGATTTAAAAATGATTTTATATTGCGTCAACTGTCAGAACTGCAAAAATCAGAAACAGGCTGTAATTGACCAGTCAGAATAAAACATTCAACAAAGCTTGTGGTAAAATATAATGATAAATAATATATACGATAATGCTAACGTTAGCTTGCTGCTCCAGCGTGACTCAGACCAACAGTGTTTTCAGGTTAATGTAACGTTACTTATACTCGCCGCCGACGGGGGAAAAGCAGGAGCAGGAACAGGTGAGGGTCACGTAGTGCCCCCTGGGAAATGCAGTTTATTTACGGGCATTATAAATTTCCCAGAGAACCTGATACAGGAAAAAGTCACAGCACACCAAAGAATAACAGTTAGAGGGGTCAAAACTGCAACTTCACTTCCTGTACACTTCCTGTACCTGCGTCAGGTGGTGCATGTCCACTGCCCAGCCCCCTTCAGGTGACCAGGAGCAGCTCCTCAGTCTGTTCAGTCCAATGGGTGGCGTGAACGTAATCACAGGTTCTGACCGATTCTTTGGCTTTTCTATGTCCTCAGTGACTCTGAAGCTGTTTCTAACAGAAAGCAGTCACTCTACACCTGCTCCACCTGCTGGTTCTTTATTATTTTATCAACCCAAAGTCGTCCAAAGCTAGTTAACATGTAAGCTAACATGAACATGAACAGCAGCTACCTACAACCTCCACTGAGCAACAGTCTGAATTATACTAGACCACCATTAAAACAGCTGGAGACCACGCCCACTCAGGAAACAGGCAGTGGAGACCACGCCCACTCAGGAAACAGGAAGTGGAGACCACTGGAACGGCCTGTAATGAGCCATCTTTAGCTATAGATTATCTTTGCCCAAACCTATGTTGATCTTATAGACCATGATGCATTGCTGTAGATCAAATGACCCAAATGAGCTCAGTCTTAAACATCTACAGCAGTAAAACACACTGACATTAATGCAGCTGTGATATTAATCCAGAGACATGACAGGAAAACTATTCACTATTTGATTTTATGCTTTAAGTAGATTTTTGCTGATAATACTTCTGGTGAATTAGTACTTCTACTGCGGTGTAGGAGCTGAATACTTGTTCCACCTCTGGCCAGAAGGACCTCAGATGGTCTGAGCTGATTATTAGTCAGTTAAAGCCTTTAAAGGATTTGGAAATCAGCACTTCAGGCCGGTGTTTTTGCTTCTAATCTACTTGAATGGCCACTTGTGGAATCCAACACCCACAGGTACATTTTAATTGAATAATCTGAGTAATAATAAGCTTTGCGAGCTGTGGGTGATAACATTTCAGGTCTATCTGCGATGTCTGTGTTGTTTTTATTCTCCTAACGCTGCTTTTCCTGCCTCGTCTCGAGCATTTTCTCCCCCTACAAAAGGCATTTTAATCTCCACCGGCGCCCCTGTGTTCCACCCTCCTACCTGGTGGTGATGTAAAAGGATTAGATGGCTGTGATTAATGGCACAGGTGGGTCTTAACACTCTGATGCTTCCTCCTTTCCAGTCCTTGTCATATCCATTATGGGCTGGCACAGCCAAGCAAACACAAACACACACACACGCCGCACAGAAACATACACACTCTATAGAAACTCAGCCTTTTAATGAGACGAGAGCCAATTAATCAGAGCTCTAATCAGACCTCTAATCAGCTAATTCACACGACAGATTCAATCACCGTGCTGAGTGATTAGATGAGAAGATTTCTGATTATGCAATCAGCATGTATGGAGAGTACAAACAGCCCCTCGGGCCCTAATGAGGATGCACATGCGATGGATTTATTTATTATATTTGTGTGGACTCACTCTGATAGTGCAGCTGGAAGATGCCCATGCTTCCCTCCAGCGCGGAGCGGTAGTAGACGGACAGAGTGTTGGTGGGACTGCGGATCACCTGGCCTTCAACCAGCAGCGTGTGGTTGGCGAGGACCAGCAGGGCGCCTCGCTCGTCCGCGCCCCTGATTGACAGCTGCTCCCCCTCGGAGAGGTTCACACTCTTTACCTGGACACACAGGAGGAGTTGAAAGAGTCTAAATGTTTTTACTCTTTAAGACGTTGTCAAATAAAAAGTCCCTCAGTATATTGCTGAGGTGAATAACACAGAAAGCTACTCAGGTTGCACTTAAAAGCTTGAGTAGCTTTTATCTGACTGAACATCACAGCAGTTAACTTTTATAGTGTTATCATTACCTACACTGTGTAAAGGAGTGTCAAAACTACAGGAATATGACCCAAACTGTAATTTATGTACTGTAATATTGTGTAAATCTAATAAAACCCCCTGCCTGCACAAGATTAGAATTTCTTTTTTTTCCAGTTTAAAAAAAAACATTTTAATTTGTAGGCGGTAATCTGTATTGGTCCAGTAGATCAAAGGCCTTCAAATAATCTGATCACAGTAGGTCCACTAAAAGAGCTTGTTTGATCCACTGACAGGCTCAGAGTGTTATTCTAAATGTGTGACAGCATCATGGAAAGGATCCCTACAGAGAGAGACCTGGAAGATCCTTTTGGTTTAACCACAAACAGCACACACACCAGACTACATTCACTAAAACAGTAATGTAGAACATAGGAGTTGCAGGTCCAGCGCTGCCTAAATCAGTTCGTTTTTTAGGATTATTGTTTTTTAAGGGGTTGATCTACTTTTGAACTAACCATTTAAAACATCATACAATAAAACTAACTAACCAATCGAGGCAGCAGCAGCTCCTGTGTCCTGTTCTCTAAAATCCCTGTTTTAGTGAATGTAGTCTGGTGTGTGTGCTGTTTGTGGTTAAACCAAAAGGATCTTCCAGGTCTCTCTCTGTAGGGATCCTTTCCATGATGCTGTCACACACTTAGAATAACACTCTGAGCCTGTCAGTGGATCAAACAAGCTCTTTTAGTGGACCTACTGTGATCAGGTGCAGTTGTCCCAAAGGATCACGTTGCAGCTGCAACGAGGAGGAGATAAACTGGACCGATTCCAATCTTTATTTGTTTTATCTACCAGTCATGTAGACACCAAAATATATGAAAATAGGACTCAGAGTTATCCTTTAAATAGAGCTGTAATAATATGGAAATGTACACAGCATTTACAGGGTTTTATTTTCTACAGTCCAACTGCATTAAAAAAAACTATGACAACAAACGCTGTCAGTGGAGGTTAACCACTACGAGGAAGGTTAAATGTGCTCCTCGGTCCTCGTTTGTAACATCGTTGGCTGAGAGTTTCAATTTGCATCACAATGTCGTAAAACCAGAGAGAAAAACACAACAGTTCACCTCTTGTTCCAAAATGTGTTGATAGTTGTCTCACGTTAGAGGGACACAGAATTCATTTTGTCACTGATGGTGGTAATATATGAAATCTGTGTGCCGCACCAATAAAACTGTCAGTTGCACTGAACCGAAATTAAATGTGTGTGTGTGGCCCAGTGTCATTTCTCCTCCACTGTAGTGAGGACGGTTCTGCACTGTGCTCATGTTAACTGCTGCAGGTTTAACCTCCTGAACTGTTTAGTAGTTCATACATGTACTTTTTTCATCAGCAGTGTTCTGACCACATGTAGACTGATGTTCAGTTCATTCAACACTGGACATGTACACAAGTATTAGCTGTGAAGTAAAGTACCAGTTGTACTGCAGTGTCAGCAGTAACAGTACTACAGTATCAGCAGTAACAGTACTACAGTATCAGCAGTAACAGTACTGCAGTACTACAGTATCAGCAGTAACAGTACTACAGTATCAGCAGTAACAGTACTACAGTATCAGCAGTAACAGTACTACAGTATCAGTAGTAACAGTACTACAGTATCAGCAGTAACAGTACTACAGTACTACAGTATCAGTAGTAACAGTACTACAGTATCAGCAGTAACAGTACTACAGTACTACAGTATCAGCAGTAACAGTACTACAGTACTACAGTATCAGTAGTAACAGTACTACAGTATCAGTACTACAGTACTACAGTATCAGTAGTAACAGTACTACAGTATCAGCAGTAACAGTACTGTCTGTACTGCAGTATCAGCAGTAACAGTACTGTCTGTACTGCAGTATCAGCAGTAACAGTACTACAGTATCAGTAGTAACAGTACTACAGTATCAGCAGTAACAGTACTACAGTATCAGTAGTAACAGTACTACAGTACTACAGTATCAGCAGTAACAGTACTACAGTATCAGTAGTAACAGTACTACAGTACTACAGTATCAGTAGTAACAGTACTACAGTACTACAGTATCAGCAGTAACAGTACTGCAGTATCAGCAGTAACAGTATCAGTAGTAACAGTACTACAGTACTACAGTATCAGTAGTAACAGTACTACAGTACTACAGTATCAGCAGTAACAGTACTGCAGTATCAGCAGTAACAGTATCAGCAGTAACAGTACTACAGTACTACAGTATCAGTAGTAACAGTACTACAGTACTACAGTATCAGTAGTAACAGTACTACAGTACTACAGTATCAGCAGTAACAGTACTGCAGTAACAGTACTACAGTACTACAGTACTACAGTAGTAACAGTAACAGTACTATCAGTGATATCAGAAACATCTCACATGACCATCAGGCTCTTTGTCCTCCATAATAATTGATCCTCTGCTTCAGTCTCTTTGTCCTTAATGTAGAATCTTAACCTGAACAGCAGCTGCAGCTGTCGAGCAGTAAAATAAAGTACGAAGGAGACGAGGAGGAGAGGAAAACACTCAAATAAAGGACATCAAAGTCCTGGAGCTGTTTTCCTCTGCGGTGAAACATGACTGTGTGCATGTTAATAAAGACATGTGAATATGAAGGAGCCGTGGCTGTACCATCAGCTGCCACCAGGAGGCGGAGCTCATCATGGGATCAGATCAGAGGCCTCCGCGTGGCAGCAACACACTCTTTCCTACAGGTAAACCTCAGTGTTTGATGGACGTTTAAATCTCCACGTGACATGAATGTTTTTTTCATGTTGGGTTCTCCGGCTTGCTCCCACAGCCCAAGACTAATCAACCTTAAGGAGAAGCCGTGTAGGCGACAGATGGATGGAGAACATGCACTCAACAGACGTGATGTTTATGGTGTTTAAAGTCCAGCTAAGGTTCTGAAACGCTCTGATTTCCCTCTCGCAATGTCACTGAATGCACCATGCATGATTCAGGACATGTGATGCAAAATACATGATGCCAGAGCCAAAAAATGGCCGCCAGGAGGCTTATTTTTAACAATGGCCCCATTTCTGAAAACGTTCATTCCCCCAACTGCTCAAATGAACTCAGTTTGATACTTTTATGGACACAAGAGCATCGTTTCCTGTCATGACCTGGACTACAAACAGCACCGCATCACTACAAAATGACAGATAACCAGCGGCTGAGTTGTACCTGCAGCTCCACTCCATAGCCGGTGTACACGGTCACTGTGTAGGTGCAGTGCACAAAGGTGCCGTCCGGCAGAGGGGGGTCATCTGAGGAGTCTATGTAGCCCTCCGGGTCTGAGAAATTCACCATGCAGCTCGACAAAGCTGAGGAGAGAGCAGAGGAGTTTATTTTTCTCGCTGGCCTTGGGATTTTTTTTTTGCCTTGTAATCCCTTTAATGTGAGCCTGACTGGAAACCCACTGGAAATCCCTGCTGTGTATAATTAATGACGGAAATTATAGGGATCAAAACGGCAACGCAGCGGAGGCAAGGCACAGCAAGGACTCGTGGCTGTTAACAGTGACTTGAAATAAATAATCACATTCCTCTAAAGACTTTTGTAAGATCAGTTCGGGGGAGGGAGGGGTATTCAGATGTGAGCAGTGTAAAAATACCCACTCACCAGTGCAAGTCCTGTATTTTAGCCACCGACAGGCTCAGAGTGTTATTCTAAGTGTTATGGAAAGGATCCCTACAGAGAGAGACCTGGAAGATCCTTTTGGTTTAACCTTTATATCGCTCTCTGCACACACACCAGACTCCATTCAAAAAAACACTAATTTTGCATGGGAGGTGTTCTACTGCTGCCTCCAACAGTTAGTTTGTTTGTGTCATTGTGTTATTGTTAAAGGGTCAGTCTGCATTTTAACTAATCCTTTAAAACACCAAAGTCACACAATAACACAAACAAACTAACTGATAGAGGCAGCGGTGGACCAGCAACTCCACTATTCTGTGGAGTAAAATCACTGTTTTTGTCAAAGGAGTCTGGTGCCTTTGAAGATGTCTGAAATTAGAATAGAGCAGTAATGACTTGGAAGTGTACGCAGCATTTCTGGTTATTTTGCTGCACTAACATTGCTATAAAACACACAACCACTGATTTCAGTGTGTCGTTAGATTTATCTAACTGTAAAATTAGCATGTACATAGTTCTTGGAAACAAATGCTCACAGGAAATGTTGATTTTCCATCATGTTCAAAGTATAAATGTAAAAGTAGAGGAGTAGAAAAGTGTCCCCTGTGACTGTTGTACTATTATAGATTCTATCATTAGATTATTGATCCTCATCATTGATGGAAAAGCAGGATTTTACTGTTGGAGCTCATTTTGAAGTCTTTAGTATCAAACTGCAGCTGCTGATTATTTTCTCCATCATGTTTGGTTTGTAAAAATGGTGAAAATAGTGAGAAATGGCATCACGATGAGCCCAAAGTGACTCCTTCACTGTGCTGGTTGTCCAAAGCTCGACTTTATTTAAAAACAACATTCAGATGATTCAAATTATTCAAAGGAAAAGCAGTAAATCTTCATATGAGAGAAGCTGCAGCCAGGACATGTTGACACTGATCCTGTCAGCATCTGTGCATAATGTTTTGTGTGCTAAAGTCCTCAGAGTACTGCTGAAGAAGAGAGTTCATACCTGATGGAGGTGTTTCTGTGTCAGGGTCCAGCGTCGTGCCCACAGTGGTGCTGTCCGCCACTGCCGGCTCAGCTGTGTGTGTCTGTGTGTGAGGCAGCTGGGAGTGTGTGTCGGTGGGGAGAGGCTCGGTTGGATCGCTGCCTCGGCCTGACGCTGCAGCTGGAGCCGGGGGTTTCACCCTCCTCAGTAATCCCCCGCTTTGATGCTCCAGGGAGTGACTCCCAGGGAGGGAGCTGACACTGAGTCCTCTGCCCAGAAGAGGGAGCAGGTTCTGGGGCAGAGCGGAGGGGAGGATCTCCCCTTTCTTGGAGACAAGCCGTCCTTTCTGAGTCAGCACCGACTGTAACAAACCTCCAGCCAACGCGGCGGAGGTTCTGGCTTTGGGGCTGCTCTCCTTCGTGCTCCCTGGTGTCTCCACTGGAGGCTGGGTGGAGGGGCCAGCTGTGGGGACTTCTTTATCTGAAAAAAAAAAAAAAAAAGGGGGGAAACAATGGATGAAAAAATAAAAACCCAGGGAGCACGACTTTGGGTGGTTCTGTCACCGTCCTGCTGCTCTTATCGGGAGCAGGGTTATCTAGCCAGCACAGCCCGAGCCCAGTCAGGCTTACCTCCATTTTTCACACACAAACAACACACTGACTGAGCACACACACACAGATGGAGTAGAGGGGAGACGGGGCAGTTAAGCATGACAGGAGCCGAGCGAGGAGGAGGAGGAGGAGGAGGGAGAAACTTAAAAAAAGAAGAAATGCATAGACAGGCAAACTGCTCTGCCGTGCATGCTAAAATGCCATCTCCAGCAGCTTAGTTCAAAAACAGCACAGACCAGCAGTTACACACACACACACACACACACATCTACACACACACACACCCTGCGTCTTCTTTGCCTGCATGCTTTTACGGTCCAGCCGGCAGCCGAACACACACTCCAGCCGAGAAACTGCTCATGCTGCAGCCAGTTTACATTCGAGTGCCATTTAAACAGTTAAAAAAAACACAGGCGGGAGCTCTGCTGCTGTCAGTTTCATCAACAGGGAAATAAGTCGGGGGGAAAATATCTCCTCTCTGTTGTCGACAGCACGAGCACTTTCTTCTTGTTCTGCTGTTTTTCATCTCCAGACAGTAAATAAATAGCCTTTTCTTCTATTTTTTTCTGGAAATGTACCTGCATTAGGCTCAACGTGTCAGACTGCCATCATCAAGAAACTCATTTCAGCTCACAGCTTGCAATTATTAAGGCAGCGACTCAGCAGCACGTTGATGTTAACACACACACACACACACACACAGACACACACACACACACAGCTCTTGCTTTGCTCTAAAACTCTGCTTTTGATGTCATTTACATTTAATGTCATGCAAATAACCATTTTTAATGAAGACCCTTAAATTTGGCAATTAAGAAATCGTGATAAAAATATGGCCAGAGGGGAGAGAGGAACATTCGGTAATTAAAAAATAAACTTGTACCAGAGAGTATAGAAGAAGTATTTCATCCAAAAACAGTCATTTAAAACGTCAATTTGTCATTTCTACACTTTGCTTTTTGTGCAGTTCAAACAAAGGAGATACGAGGTGTTAATCAGTGAGCTTTAGATGTGCCGGTAGGTGGATTTTGGACGGACCAGCTTTATTTCCAATGTTACAGCCAACAAACAAATTAACCAGCTGAGGCGGCAGTGGACCAGTGTGCTGCACGGTGAAATGATCAGTTTTTACCAGGAAATATTCATGCTTATGTTTTATGTATAAAAACAATTAATTTATAAAGCAAGTAAAGCTGTAAAATAAATGTAGTGCTCTCTTCAAAGCCACCAGACTCCATTCAGAAAAACAGTCATTTTACCTCACAGCACACAGGAGCTGCTGATCTACTGCTGCCTTGATCTGTTAGTTTGTTTGCGTTATTGTGCGACTTTGGTGTTTTAAAGGGTCGGTTTGGAGCCAACACAATATTTGTGTAACACACAATTAAACAAATAAACCAACCAATCAAGACAAAAGAAGACCAACTAAATGGAACGGCAGCAGAGGGGTAAAATTACTCTTTTTTTGAATGGAGTCTGGTGTGTTTGAAGAGAGCAATATAATGACTGTTTAAGTTAAACCAAAAGGATCTTCCAGGTCTATCTCTGTAGGGATCCTTTAAATAATTACTTAGAACAACAATCAAGTGGACCTACTTTGATCTTAGATATTCCATGTGTATATAAAACCCTTAGCAGAACTGGATCCAGGTACTTTTAATATCTAACACACTCTGTATTATTTTGTTCTAAGGACTTGATCCCAGCGAGGCAGCCTGACTGACTGCCTGATCAAATTACCATTTTATTTTTGCCAGCCATTACAGCGTCCACACCTCCCCGTCCAGCTGCTGCACTAATATATAGAATATAAGCTACAATTAAAGTCACAGGTGAGCAGGAATTGCTCAGTGGCAGGTGCAGACGTTTAATTCCTCAGTTCCTTTGACTGTGACAAAGTGTGCAGGTGAGCCAAATCTCTGCAGTGCTTCCTCCAAACACAAACAGTGCAGCCGTACCTGTCGTAAACGTGCTCAGATTAATGCCCAAAAGTTGTTGTTTAAAGCTCGTCATTTTAGTGGTGACAAATCGATTTATCAGTCAATTCAATCACAGCTTCTGGTGACAAACAGATCAATCACTAACAGAGCAGAGAGCCGAAGTCCTGCCCTCTTTTAAAGCTGCTCTGATCGATATTCAGCCAATAGATCAAATTAATACGTGACAAGGGTAACTCAACCCCATAGGCATCCATCACCGGCTAATGTGAGGCTTCAGCAGTCAAACCAAGTGAAGTTTCAGCATTTTAGTGTGAAAATCCTTTTTTCTTTGGCTTCCTGGGACGGTTTAATAAAAAAAATCTGAATGGAAACAACGAAAGTTTGCAAAAAACTCAAAATATCGCATCATCTTGTTGCGTATCTTGTCATGCGAAGGGCTACCAGTTTGTCTTTAGTTATATATTATTATTAATGATCAATGATACTCATCTACGTGAAGACACTGATCACGTTAGTGATTTCTCACAATAATTATCAACAATTACTTAACTATTAATCTCAGCAATTGTTTAAATTTTCAGATGATCACTTCTACAACATTTCATAGAACAAATGTTCCATTTTCACTTCCCACTGACAAAGAGCCTTTAAACACATCATCAACTATGTTTGGAAAAGTTATCAATTATTTAATGTTTAAGAAAAATCAACTTTCATATTTTTAAATAAATATTATCAAATTTTAAAACAAATCTGGGGCATTTTTAACAAAATGATATGTTTACATTTCATGAAGACACTTTTGAATTGAACACAATTAAAAATCAATATTTTTATTTACCGTTGCCATGACACCGCCATGTTGCCCCTGACAACATCTGGTATCTGTTTGAAAATGTGGAGCTCTAAACGAGGCTTCGGCTGCTTGTTGGGATTTTTCCTCCGGCCTGGTGAAAACAGACTGCTGCTTACCCAAAGCTGCCTTCAGCTCACGGGCTGTTTCTGCCCGGAGCTTCCCGGTGGGCAGTTAGCATGCTAGTTAGCATGGCAGTTAGCACGCTAGCTTTACGACACGTAGGGAAGTGTGCCGCTTTGTCGTCGCCGCAAATGAGACACACGCAGTTTTCTTTCACAGTAGTAAAAAAGAACTCTTCCTCCCATTCACTGTGAAAATGATGAGCTTTCTTTCTTTTTTCTGCCATGTTTTTTGGGTTAGAAACCGCATCCACCTCCCCATCTCCGCTGCGCCCGCTAGCTTACTCTCCAAGAGCGCCAAAGTTTTGTCATGCGCACAACACTGACCTTTGACCTTTGAACTTTGACCTTTGAACTTTGACCTTTGAACTCGAAGAGGTCAGAGTTCACCTAAAACTATCTAAACTAATTCTTTTATTTTTAAGATATTGTCATTTTCAAATCTATATAAATGCAAGTGTGATTATGAAAAGAATAGCAACAGAAAAAAATTAATTAATTAAATAAAAAAATTAAATTTTAGACGCAGCTCACTGGTGCTTTCGTTTAACATCTAGAACATATTGAACCAGGCCCAGATTTTAAAAAAAAACACAATACTTCTGGACTTGAGTCTCTTTAAAACATGTTTTCAGATTTGTGAAACCTCTATTCTGTGTGTGAAAATACAAAAACAAGAGATTTCACTGCTACTTTTCAAACCCCTAGACCACATTGGACCAGGTCTAGTTCCACTATACTTAGACTGATACAATCTGGACCTGATTATCACAAAGAAACCAGAGTCTCTTTAATAAAGACGTAGGATAAAACAAAGACTTTTATGTCATATTTATATTCAGCTACTTTCTGCAAAAGGGCCCCTCTGAACTGTGCAAGAAAACAACAGCTCATGTTAAATGTAACTTGATTTCAAACATCCTTTCTGTGTGTAAATCTTTTATTCTGTATTTAACGTAACGTTGAACAGGCCAATATGCTGTTTGCTTTACTATTGTTTAAAAAAAATCCACCTTTAATCCTTTAATTTCAGGATGACTGTTGCTGAAATGCACCTTTATTGCTTGAAAGGTCATTTAAATTCTACAGAAGAAGTGACAGCCCTGGTAAACGGTGTGTTCTGCCGTTAATACAGAGTGTTCAAGTGTTTTAATATAATATTTCGGCGTTGTAAGAGCCATCCACCTTGTTCCGGGGTGGAGGCAGATCTCTGTGAGCCAGCTATCTGAAATAGGAGCTGTGTAGGAGGAAGTATTTTGGGTCTTTGGCTCCGGAAGTAAAAATCCCGTTCATTTTGTCCACAGACGATGTTGTGACTCACAGCGGGAGCTCCTCTCCGGCTGCTTCAGCTCTCTCCCAGCTTTAGTTACAGTACGAGTGTGTGGACATGAAAACGGAGGAGGAGGAGGTGAGTACGACCCTTTTCCCATGATGCATTTCAGCAACAAACGTCCAAACACAGAGTTTAAATTTCTGCTGTTGTCGAGGTTTCTGGGTCTGTTTTGTATGGAAGATTATTTCCGCCAAAAAGAAAATCTTCGAAATAACGAAGATTTTGTATTTCAAAATAATGAGAAACTAATGCAACTAAAATAATGAGACATTTTCCTTTTTTTATGATAATGATAACTTTCTGGAAATAATGACTAACCATCTCAAAATAAGAAACTTTCACAAAATAATGAGAAACTTTCTCAAAACAGTGAATTGGTATTTCAAAATAATGAGACACTTTATCGAAACGATTACTCAAAATAATGAGAAACTCTCTGGAAGCTGGAAATAGTGACTTAATATCTCAAAATAAAGACCTCATAAAATGACTCAATATCACAAAATTCTGAGAAACTGTCAAATAAATGATGCATTTTTTCAAAATAATGAGAATCACAAAGTACTGGCACAGTCTTATAAAAACTACCTGGAAACTTTCATAAGATAATGACAAAATTTATGGACAAGATGATTTAGTGTCTCAAAAACAGACGTTGAAATCCAAAATAAAGAAGACAGATGCTTCTAAGTCATTATTATGAGATATTATTATTATTATTATCATCACAGGAGAGTTTCTCATCATGATGACTGACAGAAATCGGCTTCCATATTTTTGGAGCGGTGAAGCATTTTGAATTCTCCGACTCCCTCAACATTTAAAACTGGATTAGAAAACGGCTTAAAAACGCCTCCAGAACCAGCGACTGTTTGGGTGAACCGACCCTTTCACACTAAATAAATAAGATAAGTTAGTTCAAGTAGCACATTTGTGGTTTTTCTCTCTTTATGGCGCCAACAGAGTTTTGCAGAAAGCGTTCGGGCCACCGGTGGACGACAATCCTTCGTCTTTAATTGGTCTCCAGTGTGTGTTTGCATTTGCATTCACTGTGCCTTTGTTTTTGTTGCTGCACTCGTCCCAATTACCTTCTTTACAGCAAGAGGGTCATCAAATCCCTATTTGAAACCGCCTAAACAATGGCGTGTTATGAGAGAGACGCATAGATGAATACAG
Organism: Pempheris klunzingeri; assembly: GCF_042242105.1. Taxonomy (NCBI): domain Eukaryota; kingdom Metazoa; phylum Chordata; class Actinopteri; order Acropomatiformes; family Pempheridae; genus Pempheris; species Pempheris klunzingeri. The sequence continues at coordinate 21,290,245 of NC_092030.1, forward strand.
ATGGATTGGGGTTGAATAGTTGACAAGCAGAATTATGATGAGCTCTGTGGTTGAAGTGGAGCTTCTGGGTTTGATCCTCAAAAACCAAAAACATCTAATCATGCAAGTGAGAGCTCATTTGGCTCGGGTTTAAAGGAAAGTCCATTGTCTGTGTGATTGAGTTTAAAAAGCAGAGCCTGCCTTAACATTTGGTGTAATTAATTTCCTGTCATGTATCAGAAAAACACGCTGACAGCTTCCATAGCTGCGCTGCTACCTGAGTAATTTGGTACACTCATCAGATGAATAATTAAAGCCCAGATGTTGCAAAGTCCATTAAAACACTGAATGTTTTCAGAACCAATTTCCCCCTTTGCAGTTTTCAAGATTAATGTTATTTCTGGGGGTGAAGACAATAGACACGCTGATGAGGGCTGACAGATTTGTGGCATTTTTGAGGCTCGTTTGATGGGAATTTGCTGCGACAGTCGCCACTGTGACAGCTTTAGTTTGATGGGGCATTCAGTTTTCTGAAGAGCTTGTCAGGAAGGAGAGGCTTAGCCGCACAGTACGGGAGGATACGACCGGAAAATGAGTGATTCCATAAACAAACAATAAAGAGGATGAAACAACGAGGGAACAAATAACGTCAGAAATTAGACGCGTCTTCGAGGACGTCCTCAACAATCAGGTTCTGTGTGGTTTAAAGGTGTGAAATCCCACTTTAAGCCTCTAGATCTCATTTAATGTGCGACCATGAGAGCTGTGAGCTTGCAGATTTTCATCCCTCCTCGAAGAAACCAGAGCAGCTGATTTCACCGATCTGCACCTTCAATCAGCGGAGAGGAAATAATCAGTGGAATCAGCCGCTGCTTGTTTTCCACCAAACTGCTGTGACTGCAGCATTAATACAGCTTGCAGAGAAGCAACTACAAGAAGAAGGAGGAGGAGGGGAAAAAAAAAAGCAATGCAAGGCGAGAAGTAATGAGGAACGATAATGCTGCAGGATAACGGTCCACCACCGATCTGAACGCTGAGCAGAAAAGGTCAAACGACACAACTGGGGCGAGAGAAGAACGACTGAGCAGCTTAAACACTTCAAACCTAATAAGATGGGATTGTTGCCATGGCTGAAATGACAAAAGGTCCAAAGTACTGGCAGAAACCTAAACTCCTGCCCGTGTGGTCAGAGATAACTTACCCGACACATCACACGCCACAGCACACGTCTGTTCAGGGTGTGCAAACTAAATCACAGGGTGCTAATCATGTCTAGAAATGCTGCTCAGCGCTCGTTTTGTTCTGCAGAAAGTTTCTCTCACAATGTGTAGAATTATTGGGTGGTTATATTATCTTTCAACTTCTGAGGAATCGTATTGTTTGCAGAAAAATGAGACAATCCCCGTGAAAATCGGTTTTCAGCCCATTTGGCTCAGTGTTAAAGAGCATCTGAAATGAAAGTGCATGCTGGAGAAGACACATCTGCTCTGTTCTGTTTGTTCCCCCGTATCCGTCTACATAAATGGACAATTTGTTTCCGTGCAGCCAGTCAGATCTTTGGATGAAGCAGTAATGTCACTATTCTGACTCCAACATCAACACAGCACAATTGTCACAGTAAGTAAAGCAAAAACACGGCAGCTTTATGTAGCCTACAGTGAGTCAACACCTGCATATCATGTGGTCTGACAGGTGCACAACACACGGTACTTTAGATCAGAGTAAACTGAGGCAGCACAACACTTGAACTTCCTCGTAAAGCTGCAGCACAAGTTTGTCTCCTTTGTCTCCCCGCTCCCCTGCTGGGGCTCAGCCTGCCAGCTCCCATCAGCCGAACACAAGATTTGGAAAAGTTACAGAAATGCAAAAACAGTCCCCCCCAACATATACACTGTTTATTCCTGTTTGGTTACGTTGGCTAAAAACTACGTTGTGTCGAAGGTGTCATGGAGGACACAAGACCCTGAGTGTTTCATTAAATAAAAGCCGCCATAATCTCATCTCTCTATAAATCGAACTGAGTCCGCGTCCAGACTTCAGCGTTGTGACTGTAGGTTTGGCTGTTTGCACACGCAGGTGCAGACGTGAAAGGTCACTGGACGATCAAGAGGCGGCGGCACTCTGAAGATACGCCTCTTTGTTTGCAAAAGCCTTGATGTGTGCCGTTTCAAAGGCCTATGGAATAAGTTGTGCTGGTGCTCCCCGGAGTGCGGTGATACCTGGGCGACCTCCTGACCACACGGGAGGGATGAAAGGGACCGCTTGCTGGTCCTCGACAAGGGTTTCATAGAAAATGGAAGCATGTACTGTAGCTCACAATAAGCGGGACTGTTGTGCCTATTTCAGGACATCAGTGGCGTACCTAGACAGCTTTATTGATTCGGAGAGTCTCCAAGCAGTCTCCCAATCTGTGGTGACAGCCACAACAAAAACAAGTCTTACAGCTCGACTGGCATCACTGAGAACAGAGGTGCTCTGTTTGGTGTCAGCGGAAGAGATGCGACAGAAAGGAGGGCAGAGCTGCACACTCATATCTCGATGCAGTGTTTTGGTACGTTGCCTCCTTCTGGACAAGCTGGCCCTCCGGTTTGTATTCTGAGGAACGCAATGTGCCGATACATCACCAAACTAAACAACAAAATGAATTCTATAGACAGGATTATTAGCGTTTCTGACACCGTTTCATGCTGTAATCAAAACAAATTCCACCCACTCTGGTTGTGGGGCCTGCAAAGAATAAGTCTGGGATCTTTAAAAAATACAGATTTTGCGTTTTAAATGACTGGTAGGTACTAAAAGTGTTGGAACTGGTCCAGTAGATCACCTCAGCTTTGGGACAACTGCACCTGATCACAGTAGGTCCACTAAAAGAGCTTGTTTGATCCTCTGACAGGCTCAGAGTGTTATTCTAAGTGTGTGACAGCATCATGGAAAGGATCCCTACAGAGAGAGACCTGGAAGATCCTTTTGGTTTAACCACAAACAGCACACACACCAGACTACATTCACTAAAACACTGATTTTACTCCTCTGCTGTTGTTTCGTTTGGTTCGTCTATTTTAGTCTTGATTGGTTTGTTTGTTTGTTATTCTGTGTTACACTAATATTGTGTTGGATCCAAACTAAACCTTTAAAATACCAAAGTCACACAATAACACAAACAAACTAACAGATCAAGGCAGCAGTAGATCAGCAACTCCTTTGTTCTATGAGGCAAAATTACTGTTTTTCTGAATGGAGTCTGGTGGCTTTGAAGAGAGCACTACATTTATTTTACAGCTTTACAAATTAATTGTCAGACACTTAAAATTGTTATTCTAAATGTCTGACAGCATTATGGAAAAGATCCCAACAGAGATAGTTTTCACGTCGTTCTCTTCATAGTCACCAGACTCCGTTGACGAAAATAGCAATTTTAACTCTTAGAGCACAGGAATCGCTGGTCTAACATGTGACCTGAACTAACTCTTTAAAACACAAAGCAGCAGTAAAGCAGCAACTGTTCTGTGAAGTAAACTGAATAATAAAGGCACAGGTATAAAATGTGTGATAGTAATAGCAAATCGTAAATCTAACATTTTATGGTAGAGATCTGAAGATGTTACAAACAAATACTACTATTACATTCTTTCTTATGACACTGTACAATAATGTACAGTAGAATACAACAGAATAAAATAGTTTTAATTGTCATTATATGCAGGAACAAAGACATTAAACAAATAAATGGGACATAAACTGGTGAGGATGCCGACTGTTCACTTTAATGGCATCATCACACAGCACTCATTCAGCTTCAGGCCTGTGCCATGCATGCACCCACCAAACAAGTAAAAGACAATTATTTGGGTTTAACTCCCTTGAAAGTTATTTATCTTGCACTTAAAACTACCCATTTGTGGTATTAGGGTGTCCGTCTGGGAGTTTGGGGCCGTCGACTATGCAGGAAATGAAGTGTGGCAGAAGCGAGCGGGAGGTGCATTCTGCTCCGTCAGTGCCGACGTGGTTTTGTCATCAGATGGATGACTGAAACCACAAACATCAGACGGCAGGAATTTCATTAAACTCGCCTCCCTTTGCAGGTGCAACGCTGCTTCTCATTCCTCATTAACGTAGCGTGACTCTACGGTGCGTTCAGGCACCCATGAACGCCACATGTGACCCTTTTACCAACATTTAGAGTGTGTGTGTGTGTGTGTGCACAGTGTGTGTGTGTGTGTTGCTGCAGGAGGAAAACAAGGGGCGACTGTGAGCCTTTTAATTTGACTGAGTAGGTGAGTTTGTGCTGGAAAGAGAACGAGTGCTGTGAAAGAGAGTGAGACGGAGGCAGAATTCAATAGTCCTTGGTGACTGCAGACAATCAAGTCTCCACGGCTGTAAAGCAATGTCAAAAAAGGCTTCAACGGCGCCGAGAGGGGGAGTCTGACAACAATGAAGATGGACTCCGCTGAGGTTTTGTGTGTGTGTGTGTGTGTGTGTGTGTGTGTTTTCCTGAGCCTGAGAAAAACGTGCTAGAGTACAGAGCAGGAGCTCACCTTTTTGTTTTCTTTGTTGCTCGGTTTAATTTGTATTCTAGGAGTCGGTGGCTGTTTAAAGTGTTTTATCAGACCCGAGACTGGCAGCAACTGCATCTGGAATACATTCCCTGTCTACCATGTCCGTTCCCCATGGAGACGCACTGTGATAACCGCACACACACACACACACACACACACACACACACGCACACACACAGAGCACGACTCAGCTGTCTGGATCCTGCACAGACTATGAGACAGTTTTTGGCTGCATTAACGAGACAGGTCTGGTTATCATTTTATATTTCAGGTGCAGGAATAGCAGCGTATCAGGCAGGTAAACGCAATGTTAGTTGAATTTGACAAATTTAAGGGTAATTCTAGTCGATTCCTCGGCGTGTCGGGTGCTATTTTTCTAGTTTTATCCCTCATTTCTATCAGTTATGTACAGAAGAGTATTAGAGCCATGCATAAGACCAAACAAGTCAGATAAGGAAGATTGTTTTTCATTTCAAGAATAAAATTAAAGTGTTCATGTCGAGAATGAAGTTGAAATATTTGACATTTTGACTTTATTCTTGAAATAATGAGAATAAAAGCTTCCTACAGTAGAATCAGGTGCAGCAGAACAAGAAACACAGATCAGACACGTTGGAAGTCAACAGTTATTTGAAGGTTAAACTTAAAGTGTCCCTCAGTGCAGTGCTGGTTCAGCCAGTTCAGTATGCACTGCTTCCAGGAAATAGCCATAGCCGTCACTTTCTCCCACCTTCTTGGCTTTTCTATGTTACCAAGCCAACCGTAGCTGTGTGCCTTCGCTGCTACCAGCTCCTGTATGTACTCAGCGCCCTAAACACGTCCCATACATGCCGAAGTGCGACAAAAACTGCTGGAATCGGTCCACTGACTAGATTGCTACCGCCTGCAGCTGAGAAAGCTACAACGGCTGTAATGTAATCCCTCGTCCACAATCAGTGCTCGTTATTGTAAATGACAGGCTCAGATTGTTATTTTTAGCATCTGACAACATTACAGAAAGGATTCCTATGGAGATAAATCTGTAAGGTCTTTTTTGTTTAACCAGAAATTGCTGGTAAAACACTCGGCTCAAAGCCACCAAACTGCATTGATAAAAATAGTAATTTTACATGGGAGATGCTAGCCTACCGCTGTCACACTCTGTAAGTCTGTTTGTGTTATTCTATAGCTTTGGTGTTTTAAATGGTTAGTTCAGATCCAAGACAACATGTGTGTAACACACAACAACACAAACAAACCAACTCATCGAGGCAGCAGTAGACCAGCAACTCCTGTGTTCTGTGAGGTAAAATAACTGTTTTTGTCAATGGAGTCTGGTGGGTTTGAGCAGCACAGCAGAGCAACTGCTTCTGGTTAGAAGAAAAATGATCTTACGTGTCTATATCTTGAGATCCATATTATAATACACTCTAATTCTCCTTTAAGAGCCTCTTTCTTTACAAACCAGAACAATGTGATCATCAGTTTTAATGATTAAGCGCCTGCTGCTAATGGGCTGAAGCTACTGGAAGCATGACTCGAGTGAAACGCAGCATTTGTGACCTCAGATGTGTCTGCCTCTCAAACTCAGGCGCTGGGTAAGCACGCTGCACTGATTTAATGATTTCCTGAGTGAGAAGTGATGAGTGCCAAAACACACACACACACACACACACACACACACACACACACACACACACACACACTGATCGATGTTATCTAAGAATTGGCGCATGAGCGGCCTTCAGGGTCAGCGAGGGGAATGACCTGAAACTGACAGCAGTGCAGCTATCGAGCCGACCAATCAACGATGACCTCAGAGCAGACGTGGATAAAAGCAATCTCCTCTCTGCTCACACACACACACACACACACACACACACACACACATTATGCAAACACACTTATTAGCATCCATATAATTTACACGTCCATGTAGCTCTTATTAGCACAAATGTTAAATAGCCTCATTAAAACTAATGATCTTATCAAGTTTTGGTGAGTTTGTTCCATCAAGGAGTGAAAATAATAATTCCTAATGTCTGTTAAACTAACAGCTTGATAGATAAGGACTCATTTTCACTGAGTTTAAGGATTAAATAACAACATCCTTCAACTAATGATGCAGAAGAGTGCAGGCAGCATTTTCACAGAGTTAATTAAAGTCAATTAATTAAACCCGGCTGATTGGAAAAGCGGTTAACAAGAAATAAGTGGCTGTAAAAACACATTTGGTTTTTTGAAAACAATAAAAGCACCAAGCAGGTTAAAGGTAATTGAATTTTTAAGCGTGGCTTCAACTTTAACGGCCATTATCAGGTAGGATCTGCTGTCAGGACATAAAGTGATGAACCGATACGCAGCTTAAAGAGATCTGGGTGAGAGATTGATCCACAGCCAGAGATCCAGACCCAAATTCTCCATGAAATTAGCGGGAAAATAAGAAAAAAATCAATCCGGCTGTCAAAAAGTGTGTGTGTGTGTGTGTGTGTGTGTGTGTGTGTGCTCCTCAGTCACACACCATGGCTTCAAGCCATGCACAACATTCCCACAGTGACAGAAATATCATGAGTACGACAACACTGCAACACTGCCTGCAACCTTCACATCGCATTAGCAGTCAAAACACTCGGTTGTATCAGAAAATACGCCGGTGGCTCCTCGAGCTCATGCAAGACAGCGGCGTGTGTGTGTGTGTGTGTGTGTGTGTGTGTGTGTGTGTGTGAAGTGGCACTAGCGTTAGCAGCTAATGCTACCTCCACCACGCTGCAGCCACGTCCTGAGGTACAGCAGCTTTTATACTTTGGGGGTAAAACATGCTGGAAGTGTCCAATAGGAGGCGGCGTCACGTTCAGAAGACGTGGAAGAAACCAGGAAGTGGAAATCAGCGTCACCGTGGTGACGGCGTGAACAGACCGACAGCTTCTTTCCCTCAACATTCACCACAAACAACGTTTCAGCACTCAGTCACACGTTTATATTCATTGTTTGTTGTTTTTCTACATATAGTTTGGTTGTATTTTCATACAATGACAATAAAAGCTTTCTGATTCTGATTCGTCCACCTTAAATACGTGAAATGACCACGACCTCTTAACCCCACACCACACACACTCACACACACACACATATGCACAGGAACAGGCAAACTTTATACAAGCAAATACACTCTAGTTAGTAGTTCTGATAAATATTGTATGTGTTGATGTTTTAGCCGCATGTTTTATATTAAAGCCCAGAGCGACGCATGAAGGGTTTGCTTTGCATGAAAGTCTCTTGGTGGTGTGAACGATCGGTGGTATGTGTGTGTGTGTGTGTGTGTGTGTGTGTGTGTGTGTGTGTGTGTGTGTGTGTGTGTGTGTGGTAGCGTCTTTAGTCCAGTCAGACCGTCTCGTGTGTTTGACTAAACAGTCTGCGTCTCATCTCGGCCCTGAAAACTCTTCTGAACAGGCAACAAGGAGATAAAACTGCACAACAAACACTGACTTACTTTAACTTAAGAACTTAAATAACGTCACTAACACATTTATTTTGATTCAGTTCGTGATCTTTTTCTTAAAAACTAAACCAAACTGCCACTATTTCATGTTAACCACCACAAAGGTCCAGCCCGCCTGCTGCTGGTAGTCTTATATTATGTTATATATTCTATACATTAGTCTCTGTTGGTAATGTTAATGTGGTTTTAACGTGCCGTCACTACAGGATGCTTGTTAAAGAGGTCGTGGTCACACAAAGGAACTTGGATCTGTCGATGAAACAAGATGGAATCAGACTGATTCACTCAACCTGATTTAAACCTCCTGATCAGGGAGGATAATCTGATCACTAGATTAAAATGTAAAATAAAACAGTTACGACATTAACGGTGGACATTTGGATCACGTGACCTCCATCAGGACTGAACCCGAACGGCTCGTGTCTCCTCTGAACATCGTGGATCAATAAAGTGTGATGGCAGAAACCCTCGTTCTTCAGTCAGATCACAGATTGAAGAAAAGGATCTTCACAGACGGGGATGATGAGTATTGTTTTTCTCCTCTGAAGAGATCAACACTCTTTTTTTTATACCTTTACAACTAAAAGACTCTAATCTGATCCAATGGAAGCTCCCCTCCTGGACGACACAATCAAGGATAAATAGTTTGTCATCTCATGCAGGAAGGCAGGAACTTAATCCGGAAACAGAAAAGACAAAAGTGAATCTATTGGGTGCAAAATAAATAACCTCCCTTCTCTGTAACAAATCTGCTGCTGCATCCGTCTCCTTCGACTCCTGTGACAAATGAGCTCTGCTTCTGGTTTAAGGCTCAAAACTTGATGCTCAGACGTGACGGTTTCAAGCCACGAGCCTCAGCTGGTGTGTGTGTGTGTGTGTGTGTGTGTGAGCAGGTGCTGCTGCAGCCAGGCATGACCAGCTCAGTGAGCAGATGGCATCATCTGTGGGCCCCCTTTTCCCTCACATCAACCCCCGTCCTCCATCAGCCTGTTGGTGCTTCCCTCTCCGCCGTCCATGTCAACTTTACTTTCATCTGGATTCCCACGTCCCCTTTTTCTTCACAGCCGCTCTGACTCATTGTTTCTTTGTGCTCCCCTCTGTAAAGACGTGGTGTGTAGCTGCCTCTGCGTCGCTCCCCTGGGCATCACATACCATTAATGAGCGATAAATCCTGTTGCTCAACCATATAAACTGTTTCCCGGTTGGATTGCAGCACAACAACAACGCCAGCGCTTCGTTCCAGGAGAGCCTCTATTTCTTTTTCCCACCCATCAGCAGCATGTGTTACACTTTTTATGGACTCCATATCCACCATCAGTACCTGAGCGTCGCCCACAGACACCCACATATAAACCACGTTTCAGCCGAGGTCGTCGTTTGCAGCTCGGTGAAATGTCACAACCTCCAGTAAGAAAACCACCATAAACACAAGAAGGACCTTATTTCCTTATTGCAGACATACAGGCCAATAAGAAAAACACCTTTTTTCCCACATCCTGGTGTCTGAGTGACTGGTAGGTAGTAAAAGTGTTGGAACTGGTCCAGTAGATCACCTCAGCCAGCAGACACCAAACGGGCTGCAATGGCTGCAACGTGATCCTTTGGGACAACTGCACCTGATCACAGTAGGTCCACTGAAAGAGCTTGTTTGATCCACTGACAGGCTCAGAGTGTTATTCTAAGTGTGTGACAGCATCATGGAAAGGATCCCTACAGAGAGAGACCTGGAAGATCCTTTTGGTTTAACCACAAACAGCACACACACCAGACTACATTCACTAAAACGGTAATTGCAGAACACAGGAATTGCTGGTCTAGCGCTGCCTCAGTCAATTCGTTTTTTAGGATTATTGTTGTTGAAGCGGTTAATCTGCATTTGAACCAACTCCTTAAAACCCCAAAGTCACAAAAGAAAACAAACTAACTGATTAATCGAGGCAGCAGTAGACCAGCAACTCCTGTGTTCTGTGAGGTAAAATTAGTGTTTTTGTCAATGGAGTCTGGTGTGTGTGCAGAGAGTGATATAACGGTGAACGAGACGATCGATACAAATACTCCGTCGTTTAAACTCAGACATCACCATTTATCTGTATGAATAAAAGAATGAGTGTCTCATTGTGTCATACATACAGGTGCGTCCAGACTTCATGCTCCTGAAAATCAGAATAAACACTAATTAAATCATCTTTTCTTCTTTTCCGGGCCGCTGAGGCAAAGTTAACAAACTGAAAACGAATCAGTTTAAGTTGGTCTGAACACCAGAATATTTCAGGCCGTCGTCGAGTCATTTCATGGAACATTAACTCGCTTAAACCGTCGTCGTTTGTACAAAAGGAAAATGGGACTCGCTTTCCTCACACAGTCCTGAGCATGTTCCATCCAGAGAGCAGCTCTCACCTGGAGGAGGAACACTGAGACCAAAGGAGCGTCTGCTGGACACTGATCTGCTCCTCGTCACCTCTTCCTCTTCCTCTTCCTCCTCCTCTACATGTTTATGTGGCAGACAGTCAGGAGTCTGAAAACTGAATTCAGAGAAAAATAAAGTCGCCTGAAACGTTTTGACCGAAAGGAGGAGGAGGAGGAGGAGGAGGAGGAGGAGAAACCACTTTTCTCCATCTGCTCAGGGGGTTTGGCTCTTTTGGTCCTCTTCATCTTCCTCCTCCTACTACTCCTCTTCATCCTCTTACTCCTCTGTCCTCCTCCTCTTCCTCCTCCTCCTCTTCTTCTCTGTCCTCTTCCTCCTCCTCCTCCTCTTCATCCTCTTACTCCTTCTCTTCTTCGTCCTCTTCCTCCTCTGTCCTCTTACTCCTCCTCCTCTTCTTCTTCATCCTCTTACTCTTCTTCTCCGTCCTCTTACTCTTCTTCTTCTTCGTCCTCTTCCTCCTCTGTCCTCTTACTCCTCCTCCTCTTCTTCTTCATCCTCTTACTCTTCTTCTTCTTTGTCCTCTTACTCCTCCTCCTCTTCTTCTCTGTCCTCCTCCTCCTCCTCCTCCTCCTCCTCCTCCTCTTCCTCGTGGGCGTCTGCTATGAACTGGCTGCTTCACTTGGACTCTTCCTCCTTGGCTGAAACTCGTTGTCTGGATCGTTGTCGTGATCTTCAACAGGACGACTGACAGCTTAAGGTTTTGTTCCAGGATTTTAAAACGTTCCTCAGAAACACTGATCCTCCGACCTGGTCCCCCCGACCCCCCCGACCCCTCCGACCCCCCCAGGCTTCTTTTTGGTGGTACTTCTCACCAAACATGGCGGAAAACACTTTCATTTTGGCCTCATCTGTCCCAGAAGGCTTCACGTCTCTCCAGGTCTCCCCAGGTCTCCCCCCCCCCATGACTGAGCTTCCTTCCTTGCTTTTAGTCCATGTTCTCGTGCTGAGATCAGCTTGGTGCCACGACAAACATGTTCAGAAAACATAACATACATAAACAAATACATGTATGTGAAAACAAACATGTATTGTCCTCACAGCACCAGACTCCAGAGAGAAAATCACTCATTTTACTGCTGCTGTTTATTGTCACTCCGGTTGTACCAGTACACTTATGTTTTATTCTATTTATACTGATAGTCTGTATATGTACAGACTAATGTGTCTGAAATAAAGTTATTTATCTATCTATCTTAAAATCTATCTATATTATAGATGGAATAAACATATATAAAGGTCTATATTATAAAGCATGCACACAGCAGTAGGAGGTGTAAGTGCAATAAAGATATGTATATGTATATATATATCCTATAGATATAATAATCAATCAGCCTTTATTTATACAGCGAGAACTCATAACAAATGTTATCTCAAGATTTTTCTGTTTGTATTTGGTGTTTTTAAATGATTAGTCAATTACTGTAAAATGACCGTTTTTGTCAATGGAGTCTGGTGGGATCAGAGGAGCTGTGCTGTATTGGCCCGTACGTGCATTCAGCAGGGTGTCGAGCATCTCTTCACTAGTCAGGATCAGATTTATACAAACACATGTGTGTATGAGCTGAACCCTCATGTTCTCCAGGTTCGTGGGGCCTTGCTGCACCGTGTGTGACCATATTCGCAGAGACGCTGGGTCACATTTGTTGTGCCAAAGCTCACAGATGGACATCAGCACCAGAGAGATGACTATCAACACCTCCTGCAATGACTGAGCCCTCACATTTCACATCGGCGGCCACGTTGTTATAAATATGTTTGTCATAGCAACGAGCTGATCTGCAGGCGGGAGGACGGTGACTGAGTGTGAACGATGAGGCGGCTGCAGTAAGAAGCAGAGTGTCTTCTTTATATGTGGAAACATTTAATCCTCATGAGGATTAAATGTTTCCACATATACAGAAAGAAAAGGAGGGAAAATATTCCCAATCTGAGCCGCAACATTTTTCCTTCTTTTCAGGGCTGCGTCAGAGTTCGCTGTGGGTTTAGGGCGAAGATTAGGATGGGATTAAGTGGAAATGTCAGAGTTAGTAATAGTAAAGGTTAGGATTAAGAGGAGTGGTTGGGGACTGAGCACAGTTCCTAACAAGTATGCAGCAGTAATACAAATGTGTGTGTGTGTGTCTTTGTGTGACTTGTACGTGTTTGTTAGCCGCTCCACCGAGCAGAAGCGGCGCCGTGTGAGTGCACTCGCAGCCACAAGTCATTGAAACTCTCCTCACACTCCTGCCTGCCTCCAGTTAGCAGCGGGAGCGAAGGGGCTGAGGGGGGAGGAGGAGGAGGAGGGCGGGAGGCGGAGGGAGGGAGGGGAGGAGGAAAGTGATGCCAGAGGAAACAGACAGCGCTGTCCCTCCACGGACCCACAAACCTGTGTTTCCCCCCCGACCATGATCACTTTCTATTTTGCAGATTGCAGAGAACACATTAAAAAGGACCACGCTGGGCCACATTTTAGCTCATTAAACACAAATTGCATGGATTTTTAACACTGTTGCTGATTATTTTCAGATCTCCTGGTTTCCATCCATCTCAGTAAATTATGAAAATACAGACAGCTGCTGGCAGAGACTTGCTTTTGATCAGATATCCACACAGCAGCTTCATTCTTGTTAGTTATTTCATGCTTATGAAGTTATAAGCAGGGACTGTTGGGAGAATCACATTTCAGTCAGCAACTGTAATGCAATAATCACATTTAGGACCATTTTGGTCTTTTTTTTTTTCACTCCAAAGTCCAGAAGGTGCAAGATGCACGAACACACAACAGAAAAGGAGCCTGAAGAGTTGTAATAAGCCCTCAGAGGCAAACATTTTGACTTGTTACTAACAACATTAACAGCTGGACCCTGAGGCTTTCTGATGAAAACGCTAGATTATTCCTTCCATCTTTGTTTCCTTTTTTAAATTTTTTAACAACTTTAAAATTCTGTTTCTTTCCGTCAACTGATCCCTCTGAGTGCAGCACATCCTCTTCCTCTGAGCCCCAGAGCCCCTCCGTTGGCCAAAAACTGTTAGAAACACATCAGCGAGCCCTCACTGCTGCTCAGGCTGACATGTTCCTTCATCACCACCAACACACACACACACACACACACACACACACCGTCCTGCTGCATGCAATATGTATCAGAGCACCAAATGTGGATTCATCCACCACTGAAAATAGTCCCAAACGAAAGTGCTATTTCCTCTAGTTTGTTTGAGCAGAAAAAACTACAGCACATAAAACTATATATTGTTTTTAAAAGGTAAAAACTATTGTAGTTTTAAATGTGGGCCCGATTTTTTGCTCTCATTGCCACCAGACTCCATTGAGAAAACCATTAATTTTACCCTGCAGAACACAGGAGTTTTTTCGGGATTATAACACAAACCAACCAACCGATCAAGGCAGCAGTAGAGCAGCAACTCCAGTGTTCTTCCACCAGACTCCATTGACAAAAACAGTCATTTTACTGTGCAGAAGTCAGTTTCTGCTCTCTGCAGGGATTTTTTTCCATAATGTTGTGAGACACTCACTTGACTGCCGGCTGAAGGGATCTACTCAACCAGACCCAACACTTATTATTGTACCATGTAGTCATTTAGACACCAAAATATGTAAAGAGAAGACCAGGTTTAAAAATACTCACTGACACCAGACTCCATTGAGAAAAACAGTAATTTTACCCTGCAGAACACAGGATTTTTTGGGGGATTATAACACAAACAAACCAACCAATCAAGGCAGCAGTAGAGCAGCAACTCCAGTGTTCTGCACAGTAAAATTCCTGTTTTTGTCAATGGAGTCTGGTGGAAGGAGTCACAATTTCTGTTCTCTGCACTTATTATTGTACCATGCAGTCATTTAGACACCAAAATATGTAAAGAGAAGGCCAGGAGTTTAAAGACACCTTTAAAGACTTACATCTGCAGTAGGAAGACAAATCTACAACATTTAATTATCAGATTTCGTAACAAACACAAAAGCAAAAGTACTGAAATGTTCCCGCGCGCCTCAACTTTGCAACAACAGTGGAAAATGTCTGCCTACAGTGAAATATTGTCTGAAGCAATGTAAAATATGTATGATCTGTTGGAGTTCAAGAGACACAGCCTTTAAAATGGGATTTCGAGATTGAAAAATAAGAATATCTGCAGAAAGCTATTAATCTCAACACTGGTAAACGTCCACAAAGCCGACAATTAACCTCCAAGGCCGGCCTGATAAAAAGTCTCTCAGAGGAATGATCTCATAGCTCACCGTCTCACAAGGTGTGTGTGTGTGTGTGTGTGTGTGTGTGTGTGTGTGTGTGTGTTGCAGGTATGTGGGCTCTGTGCTTTTAAATCCATGAATAAAAGAAAAGGTGGATGTATCTCTTCACCAGCCACATCGATTGTGAAAGGAGGAGGAGGAGGAGGAGGAGGAGGAGGAGGAGGAGGAGGGATGCTTTTAGCGTGAACCTCGGGGCGGCCATGACCCAAATGTCAACGTGGGGAAGACGCAGTAATTAATTATGAGGCAGGGAAGAAATAAAAGTGTTGTGTGTTAAACCCAGATATGTGGCAGGCTCAGTGACACACACACAAGAATTAATAATAAAGCTTCTTCTTCTCTGTTTAGATGTGAGATGAATCTCGGCGGTAGAAACCTGAGTGCGGCGCTGATGCTCGGACAGTATAGAATAATAAATGTGCTCTAAAAGAGGATTCGCAGGTTTCTGGAGAGCAGACGTGGACTCTCTGAGTCCCAGCTGTCCATTACACTCTTCTTCATATAGGAGCTGGTTCAGATGGTGCAACAATAAAAGAACATTTCACTTTAAGGCTCCGGCCAATCAGGCCTTTAATATTTAATTACTTTTTAAATTGGGAAATTACCTTTAATCTTATGTTTTGATGCTCTCATATTATATTTGCAAAACCTTATTTGCGTTTGCCTATTGTGTCTTTTATTTTGAAGTACTTAGAGTCTATGTTGTATGAAATGTGCTTAATAAATAAAACTTAATTGTGAAATTATCTCATTAATCTCATTTTCTATCCTATTATTTTACATGTGACATGTTTTTATTCATGTACCACCTTGTTTTCGTCATGTATGATCTCTGCCTTTGGTACTTGGTGAGTTTAGTGTGATGATTTTTTGGTGTAATTGTTAAATTACCTGGCGAACATGAGAACAAGGATCCGACACAAACTACTGTGTGACTGGCAGCCGCAGTCTGGCTGAAGGCTTTGCATCTCCTCAGCCTCTGAATTCATCCTACATCACGCTTCAGAACCGCTGGACCATAAATTTCTCCAAAGCTCAGAGGGGCTTTGTCTGCGCAGCCCGTGACAGGAATCAATCAATCAATCGGCGGAGCAGAGCAGCGCTGATACATCGAACCTCACGGCCCAGACTGGAGCCAATCATAGAGGGAAAAAGACACCCAGACACCCTCTCTATCCCACAATCCTCTGCTCGTCTCATACTATTGGAGTTGAAGCACGAGGCAGACAAACACACCGACTCGACAGCATGACAGGCGCAGCTATCAGCGCCACGCGGCGTGGATTATCACACACACGGGCGCTGGTTTGTCGACAGACCTACTTGAGTGGGATTCCTGTATCAAAGGCAGATAGATGAGGGAGCAGAGCGGTGGCTTAGCGTAAGCTTTGAGGCAAATGGGAACTGAAATATTAACCTTTTAAAAGGCTTGGCTGCAGACACACTTGATTGTGCCAATCTGCTTTGAGCGAGTTTGACAGGGCAAAGTGTAAAGGCGAGAGTGTGTGTGTGTGTGTGTGTGTGTGTGTGTGTGTGTGTGTAACTCTGAGACTGAAAATCCAAATTGTCACTCTAATCCCAGACAACCGTGTCAAATCTCTCTTTGGATCACAATTCATCATTTGCCACTGAGCAGAAATGAACAACACTTTCTAAGAGGAGTCAGGCTTTAAATGAAGACTTGTCTTGGAGAGAGGGAACAGTCTTCCTCCTCCTCCTCCTCCTCCTCCTCCTCCTCTAAAGAAGAAGACTGGCTCGTTCTGATTCCTCCGGCTCGTCGTGGTCCCCTCGGAGGATCTGAGCCAATTAGATGATGACATCAAACTGTGTGTGTGTGTGTGTGTGTGTGTACATGCAGTTTAAAGGAGTAGTCTGGTATTTCGGGGCACTGGGTGAAGCACCGCTGGTTGCCGTGCTCTTAAATATAGATACTGTAATGGTGTGACTATGGGTGATATTCAGCTGGGAGTTGCCATGGTTACCCCGGAGACCAGGAAGTGACGAAGCAGCGTTTAAGACAAAATAACCAAAACTTGTTGTGTTACAGCAGCGAGGCCCCGAAGTAGTTTCTGCTGTTCTACCCAAGTTTTAAAGATTAAAAGTGGGTAAACTTTTATTTCAGAGTGAGTGTTACTATCATTGCCTGTTATAATAACACCTCATCTTATTCCCTTCTCACTGGGACACCTTCTTATTGGAGGCTTTATATTTGTAATGCCTTCGTATCTCAGGTTTTCTGCCCTTCTTGTCACGTATGAGTGGTTGTGTAGTCTTTTATTCTGAAGTACTTTGGGCCTGTTGTATGAAATGTGCTTTATAAATGAGTCTGACTCGACTCTGGTTGAGTTTTGTTAGATTCTTTAAAAAAAAAAAACGTTTAAGCTCTTGTCATAGTTGTTTTTTACACCTATGGAGAGCAGTGGAAAGACCAAAGTCAAGTGTGTGTGTGTGTGTGTGTGTGTGTGTGTGTGTTCACATACTTGGCCATTAAAAGCCGATTCTGATTCTGATTCTGATTCATCATCCGTTAAACTTGCTTTTCATTTCCACGTCACTGACTGTTGGCTACACAGCTGCTGGACGCTGTGTTTGGTATCAGACTTGATAAGAACTGTATTTTAAACCTCTCTCCTCAAACTGACATCTGAAAACAGCAAAAACAGGTCGATTGATGTGCAGATTTAAAAATGATCCAGTGCCATCAGATCTCAGAATGAACAACAGGTCCATCAGAATTCAGGTCTGATATTTTGGACCCCTGAAGACCTCACGTCTAGTTTCTACTTTCATATTACACTGGTGTTTGTCTCCTCGCTCTGAGCTCCTCCACATGGAACAGATGCAGGAAGGAAATTTGCATCACGGCAGCACAAACAAACCTGGAGGAGAAGGTGAAGGTGACGCAGAGACTCCGAGCAGCCGAGACACCAAGTGTTTTATATTCTATACACTCAGAAGAAAAGGAGGAAGAAGCCTTTGGTTTGAGTATATGATTCTAAATTGAATAAGAAATGAGTCTTTCCATGTCATCGGTATCTGGATGTGAAACGACCGCCGTCAGGTCAGTGACAGAGATATGAGATTATAAAGGCTTCTATTTAGCCGATTTATTTGGGTTAATGTGTCCATTGGATGCACGCGCTGTGCGGACGGGTCGATGGACGAGGAGCCAGGAAGGACGGAGGATGACAGAGACACCGAGCGGTTTAGTTTCAGCCGCAGACACACAAACATCCGTGGCTTAAAACAGACGTACACACGGCTAAGCTTCAGTTAATTGCTTCTATTGTGGAGAAGTGTCAGCAGCATCCGTGCAATCCTGCAGCCATCCTAGAGAGGATAATCCCGGATACTGAGGCAGGCACCAACAACCCACACTGAACCACACACACACACACACACACACACACACACACACACACACTTTAAAACAGCCGCACCAGGTCACAAAGGTCTAAGCCGACCTGCTGAGGTGGAGACATCACTGGCGGTAAGACCTGCCACTGCTTCAGGCGTCCTCCTTTGATGTCAACACTGCGTGCAGAGGAAGGTTAGAGCCAGGAGAGCATCGAGGGAGGCACATAACCCCCCCCCACCACACACACACACATTAACACACACACACACACACACACACACACAGAAATAATTCACCAGGATGTTGTCGTCTCTGGTAAGTTTGTTGCAGGAGCTCGGACCATATGTCGGAGCGTGTGAGCGACCAGGAAGCTGCAGCTCTCACTTCTGCTCTTAATGAGTTCAGGGACTAATTGAGACGGCAGCTTGTGAATCGCCGACACTCCTCCAGCTGCCACACACACACACACACACACACACACACACACACACACACACACACACACACCCAAACACCAGACCAACAGATTTATATATTCTGAAGCTTTCTGAGAACATTCGAAGGGTTTTTTCTTTTGTTTTAGCTGTTTAACTACAAACTGCACTCTGTGGATTGACGCTCGCATTTTCTCCATTTGACTCCACAAGTTTCTCTTAATTGATTTTCTTCATTACAAGCAGAAATAAACTTGCAGAGACATAAAATTTGCTTCCTTTGAGGCTTTTTGTGTTTGAGAACGTCTCCTCGTTGGTGCATTTAAAGACTCAGTGAAATCTGATATTTGGCTCTTCTGCAAACACAGCAAACCAAAAAAAACCACACTAAAACCAGTGGAAAATAGTCTTTGACGCTCCGATAGAGGGTCAGACAGCGATTATTTTCATTATCGATTCACCACACTATTGATTAATCCATCATGATTGATGGATTTGTGCTTCCATTGTGGTGTTTTGTGTTTTTTTTGCCATTTTCAACACACAGCAGTTGTTTTTAAAAGGTGCTTTGTGAATAGTTTAGTTTATAAAAAGGTTAAAACACCAGAGCTTGTGTTTTCAGAGCAGTCAACAAGCCAAAGATATTAAATTTACTGTCATTTATGACAAAGCAAAGCAGTAAATCCTCTCATTGGAGATGCTGAAAACAGAATATTTGCCATTTCTGCTTGAAAAACAGAAGCTCCTGTGTTTTGTTCTCCTTGCGATGCCACTCGTCTGACTGAGTGAACGTAATCCTGCCAGAAACGATGGTTCCTGCAAAAAGCATTTGGTAAAGCAAACTAGCCGGTGGCCTGTACACTCTGCAGACTCACAGTGTTGTTCTGCAACTGGAGCCTCAGACTCTGCTCACAACTGTGATCAGCGATAACATCATTTATACTAAATTATAGAGGACTGTGTGTTCACGCCGTGACGCATCGTCCATCTCCAAGAGCTCCCAAAGCCACTGCAGGTTGAAACTAGACTTTAAAATCGTCTGTTACGCTTCAGAAAGGCTCTTTGTACGTTATATTAGCACAAACAGCCTAAACACACTAAACCAGCGCTACGTCCTCTGAAACCTGGACGGCTGCTGTTGGCTTCTTGAGAGCGCCCAGCATTAGCTCTTCATTAAGAGCACAGTGAGCTGTATAATCATGTTAATCAGGGGCTCATATTCCGGGGAGGCTCTCCCACAAATGAAAGGTTAAACCCCTCTAAGCCCACCTGTGCTGCGCGGCTGCTGGGCCAAGAGAGCTGCTGATTAAAATGGGGTCACCTCCAACTTTCTGTCTGTTTCTGCCGCTGCCGACTCTTTTCTCTTCTACCTGCTGCGCAAAAAACCCTCCCAGCCTCTTCTTCCAGTCAAACAGCATCCCTGGATGAACTGTTTCTGTTTCATGAAGGATATTTAATACATAAAACACATCTAAAGCCACCAAATCCTCCGCTGACAGCTTCTCTTTAAACTGCATATGAACAACACGCTTGCTATTTTGCATGTTTTCACATCTTGTGCCCGTGTAGTGACAAAGTGACGAAGGTCAAAAGTCACTGATGAGTTATTTTAACAGACGCAGATCATGTGTGACACTCATCTTTTCCTAAACCTAACCACGACGCTCTGGTGCCTGAACCCATCAGCCTGAAATGTTTCTCAGCAAGCTTTATTTTGAAAATCTATATTGTTTTTCTACCTTAACTGCAGAATGAGAAACGGCGTACGAAAATCTTAAAGCACACAGACGTGAGATGTGGCGTTCATTAGAGCACATCACTACGACCCACAGAGCAGAATCACAAAGATGCTCCTTACAGTCAAACTGTAGCGCTGCAGCCAACCATTACTTTCATCATCGATGCATCTGCTGATTATTTTTAGGATTAAATCAATAAAACGGTTGCTTTGCATCGTGGTTTGTAATCCAGAGGGAAGCGGTCGGGATGAGAGGAAGCCCCTCTGCATTCTCCCTCATGTTCACTTAGTAAATTATGGGCTTTGTGGAGTGAAAGTGACTTCTGGCTCCAAAAAGCCAAGATGGCGGCGTCCATAAAGCCGAACTGGAGGCTTCAAAACGCTCCCCAAACCAACAGGACGTTGGACTTGTACACGTATGTACACATGTAGTGGATCATGGTGGTGAAGAGGGAGCTGAGGCAGAAGGCAAAGCTTTCATTTTACCAATCCTCACCCGTGCTCCCAGGTTTGGGCCGCGACAGAACGAGCGAGACCAGCAGCTGACATGAGTTTCCCCCTCGGCTGCCTGGGCTCAGCCTTTGGAGGCCATGAGTAGAGCTTCACGCCGAGAGGAGGCAGGTCAGGTGGTTCAGCGTCTGATCGGGGGCCTCCTGGGCGCCTCCCTTTGGAGGAGACCCCGGGCAGATCCAGAGCATGCTGGAGAGATTATATATATCTCCTCTGGCTTTGAAGCGCCTCGGGATCCCCAGGAGGAGCTGGGAGACGCCGCCGGGGTGAAGGACGCCTGGATTACCTTGCTTAGCCTGCTGCTACCACGACCCGCTGGGGATAACGGGCAGAAAATGGATGGAAGGAAGGAAAACTGAGAAAAAAGCCCACGGGGACGGCGTGAATCATGATTTATAGTTTGATTAATTCAAGTACGTGACTGAAATATTCTGTTTTACTGTATCTTCTGTTACATAAATGCGTGTGGATGGATGTTCCTCTGCGTCGCACTCCGACTATTTCATTTTCTCTGCTGCTTTTCCTTCTCAAACTTTGGTTTCTCTTTTCTCCTCAGCCTCACTTTCTCTCATCGTCTCTCCGTCTGATGCTTATTCTCCAAAGTCTGCAGCCTGAGGATGTAGTTGTATAATAAGGCCAGAGCTACTCAACCATAAGAAACAATCTCCTCTGTCTCACTCACAAGTAATAGGAGGGGTGGAAGAAAAAAAAAAAAAAACACAAGAGCGAGCCGAGTGAAGGAGGACAGGAGGAAGGAAGCTGAGGAGGGAACAGGAGAGGTGATGTGATGAGAGGAGAAAGGCGAATTACAAGATGAACAAGCTCTGGAGGAAAGAAGAGCAGAGAATCTATAATTTTTAAAGTGGACACGCATCCACAACAAACTTTGTGCACCGTGGGTCGATGAAAGAGCTCCGTGTTGCTCCCTGGATCTCAGACTGCGCTCGGCTTTGCTTCCCAGCTGGAGCTCTTGAATCTGCACTCAGCTGTCAAGCTGTCTTTCTGGCAGATTATCACTCTCACCCTGAGAAATTAGACCACGCAGCGATCCAGCCTATCTTCATACGCAGGCACGGTCCACACACACACACACACACATAAACACACACACACACACACACATAAACACACACACACACACACACACACACACACACACACACACACACACACACACACACACACACACACACACACACACACACACACACAAACACAGTCACACACATAAACACACAGTCACAAGCCTGCGCTGTGACATTACATCTCTGCTGGGTGATCTCATTAACCA